>NC_068422.1:54934950-55107450 GCF_023373465.1 Oncorhynchus keta | reverse complement strand
TATAAACTATGAAGCCTTTAGGTGCTCTGTGTTTTTAAGTACGTCAATTCTTCAAAATTCACAGAAGGTGACTTTAGCTGATAAAGATTTTCTCATTTGTCCAATGAACCGTGTTGTATTTAGTGCCTACAAAAAGACTCCATTAGTGTTTCTCTTTATTGAGGGAGGATGTCATGCCTCATGGGCATGGATCTTGAGTGTCACTTTTTTTGTCCAATACCTGGGCTGATCTTTATCAATGACCCTTTTGACCTATGTTATGGCCCATTATCCCATTGCTAACTTTGGAACTCCCATTTACTGTGTAGCTTTGCTTCTCGAGGCTTGATTGCAGGGTGTAACTCCACAACAGTGGCAAGGTTTCCCGGGAATGCTAATGCTGTTTGGGAAGGCTTTAAGAATACTAAGCACTGTCAGTGCCACATTTTCCCTCTTGGGAAACCAATACGTTATGGCAGCTCTCACCAACATAAACACTCTTTCTCCTTTCCCCCCGGAGTTACTCATTTAGAGAATTAGGGAGGCTCTGCCTTGCATCTTTCCCCAGCTGCAGCTATCCCGGTGAGAGGACTTCACCTCGCTCATAAATCCCCCAAGCGTCAAAAGCACTGTGATTAAAGTTCATGCATCTGTTCATGCATCAGCCCTGCACATTTCCACCTGTGGAATCAGTTAGGGATACCTGTTGTGGCTCTGCCTGGGCCCAATAGTTTGTATGGGGGAAAATTCCAAATGGATCCCACAACCTCTTTTGCTTGAAAAGATGGGCCATCCTATTTCAGATGTTAATGGATATTCAGTTGCAGAAGAATAACTGTTTGTGCCTCGTAAGAACGCTCATTCTAATTAATTTAATACTTTAGACAATGTCTTTTTGCTGAACAATTTTGAGACCAATTATTTTTTTTGCAACGTGGCTTTGGTAATATATTGCTAGACTATATCTCTGTTCTGATTGAAGCTATACAGGCAAAGAGACAAATGACTTTGCATTTTTCTGTATGAGCTAAAGAATCACACGTAAGCAGAGTGACATGTCTAAAAGATTGAGTGTTTGATGGCATTAGTGAAAGATGAGGAGCTACAGCCAGGCCCCTGCAGTCGGCTCTCATAGGTTTTCATTTTTTGTCATCCATTACGGATGCATGAACTACTCTCCCAGGATTAGAGGAGTGGGTGGGAGGGAGAATGAGCGACTAACAGCTTTCAATCATCTCAACCCTGCTGCTCAGTTCAGGTTTAAACTACGTCCTCATTTGCAGAGCGAGGGAGAGAGTTCTAAGACAGTTATCTTCAATGTAGTTCTTAAATATGTGTACATCTCTTGAAATAATAGTGTGATCATTTTACTGTGTATATGTATTACTGATACTGTTGCTACAGTATCAGTATTTTAGGGTGTTCACAGTTAGATTGTCTGCAGGGGGAGCACAGTAGAATTGCCCGCTAACTGGAAGGCGGCCATTGTATTTGTGCCAGTGACACACTTTTGGGGCTTATGATGTATAAGCATATCTCTAATGTACAGTGCGTCAATTCAGAGAAGAACTTCACTGGAGGCTATTTTAAAGCCAGCCCCTTCAGAAGCCATTACCATGCATGCTGCTATAATGGTCCAAGATGAACATTCCAGACATTACCCACAAGCTCTGCAGCTGTTAACCTTTGACCCCCGCGAAGATGTGGCAAAGCTATAAACAATGTGCAATATGGAGTGCACAGAGCTGTAGACCATTCACATCCACAGACAAGACTGCACTCATGTCTATGGCACTTTTTTCCATGGGAACCCCTCAAAACCAGAATTTCTAGCTGGGGCTACACAGTCCTTAGACCTGCCATTGCTACAGCAAACTGACAAAACATATCCACTGAAAATAGCAGAGCGGGACCAGATAGTTTATTTGGCATTTATAAAAATGTAAGACATTGGTTATTAGCTGTTAAGTCAATGTTTTTGTTTCTTTTGGAGTCCAAGGGTAAGCCTTTTACCACCCAAGACTGTCCGGCGGTTCCCAGACCTTGTGTTGTTTAGGTGACAGAGCCCATGAAAATGTCCGCTTCCCTCCAAACAGGATCGAGACTAGACTACATAACATTTGAGGGAATGAATGTTTGAGGAACATTTCAGTATGATGCTCAGTCTTTCCCCTCTACTGGAGATTCTCGGTTTCACCCTATTTAGTTGTACCACTGCCAAAAAAGGGGTACTGTGTATTTTTTCCCCAGTCTCCCGAGTGGAGCAGCCGTCTATGGCACTGCATCGCAGTGCTTGAGGCATCACTACAGTCCCGGGTTCGATCCCAGGCTGTGTCACAGCCGGCCGTGACCGGGAGACCCATGAGGAGGCTCATAATTGGCCCAGCGTCGTCTGGGTTAAGGAAGGGTTTGACCGGCCGGGTTTTCCTTGTCCCATCGTGCTCTAGCGACTCCTTCTGGCGGGCCGGGTGCCTGCAATCTGACTTCGGTTGCTGGTTGGACGGTGTTTCCTCCGACACATTGGTGCAGCTGGCTTCCGGGTTAAGCGAGCAGTGTGTCAAGAAGCAGCGGGGCTAGGCAGGGTCGTGTTTCGAAGGATGCATGGCTCCCGACCTTTGCCTCTCCCAAGTCTGTAGGGGAGTTGCAGCGATGTAACTACCAATTGGATAACACGGAATTGGGGAGAAAAAGTGATGAAAATACAAATATATATATATATATATATATATACACTGCTCAAAAAATGAATGAATGAAATATTCTTATTAAATATTTTTTTCTTTACATTGAATGTGCTGACAACAAAATCACACAATAGGTTGAGTTGAGTAGGTTTTCAGTAGCAAATACCAAGACCTCTTCGTGTTTTCCTTTATCTGATCAAGGGAAGAGGAAGTAATTGAGGGAGAAAGTGAGCAAGAGCGAGGGAAGGATAGAGAGAGAATTTCCAATCTTCAGATCCTTTACCCATCCTGGTAGAGGCCCTTCGGGACAGATATGGGCAGACGGGCACGTCACACTCACACACACACACACACACACACAACCTTATCAGCAGTCACTCAAAACGCTGAGGCATTCTAGGGGTGGAGGCAGGGGGGCATAGAGGCAGCTTGGGGCATAACCTAATCTCTGTACCTTAACTATAGACGGAGCAGACTCCAAAATGTTTTTTTGACAACATCCTGTTGATTTCAGGTCAAGTTAGATTAAAACATGTTAACGATTCTAATATAATACTTTGGTGTAATACTAGTTGAATTGATTTGTTGTTGTGCCACTCAATGTAACCAAGACACTTCTGGAAAAGAGTCATGCTATCACTGCTAAAATTAACCACCCTCAGATTTAGCCTACACACACATGCCCTAAAGTGAAAGGGAAAATATTTAATGTTGCACACATTGGAAAATATCCTGGCCTGCAGCGTTCACAACAACCCTACAGGGCCCCTCCAGAATTGTCCAAAGTAAATCCTCTTTCCCATTATTTCAGACGAGGACGCCGGCCGGCCTGTCATTGACCTAGAATGGTCTCTTTAAATGGTCACATCCATCCATGAAATGTTTCAGTTTAAACATACAGGGCCCACCTAATTTACTCTAACTATGGCAGAGCAAACATTTAAAGGCTTTTGTGCCACCTAAACCCATCCAACTTGAACACTCACGTTTTCGTATCGTTCTCATTATTTTAGTTATTGTGGTACAAATGTTTAGGGGCGATTCTGTGGGAAAGTCAACCTGAGCATGCCAGAGAAAGTTTGTTCATTTTAAAAATTAAACCACTTTCATAGTTGTCCTTAATTCCTTGCATACACTACACAACTTCTAAAATTATTACACAATTATTTCCTAGTTGGTCCTGCCCTGCTTAGTGTGCACAATATTATGTGCAGAAACATTAAAAAAGAGAAGGAGGCGCAGAATATGGAGCTGCAAATGGGCATAAGTGGACAGTTGGGCATAAGTGGACAATATGGACTTTCTATTTTACAGAGGGAATTGGAGGTAATATAAAACATTTCATATTGAAACGTCAGCTGTGTTCTCTCCACTGCTTCATCAGTCTGTCTTCCATAACCTCAGTTCACAGGGAGAACACGTTGCTTTCCTCTTCACCATCATTGTTTTGGTCTCAAACGCTGAGTGCTCATTGGCTATTGGCAGTAGTCCTTTCCCAATCGCATTGTGGCACTGCTCATTCTACAAGATGCATGACCAAGATATCTGACAGAAAATTATCGGGGCATCCGACAGGGGTCTAGAGAACGGAACAGCCATAATCGGTGTCTTTGACCCACTCAAACTACACGAGTCCCGATGTACTGATCCTAGACCAAGTTCATTTAATTTCACCCTGATCATGAAAATGTATCCGGGAGAGCAAAAACGTGGCAAATCCGTGTAGTGTATGCCCAGCATTAGGTGTACATGTTGCAGTGCAGGCTTTATTCGACCAGTAATTTGCTTTATTTCTTCCACATGCCAATATTTACAAGTCTGCCTTTTTGGGCATATTCTCCCCCCAAGGTCTACTGTAGACACATACATTAAATGTTTCATTTAAATTTTGTCCATTCTATGAAACATTAAAGTAGTGGTTTTGCATCCAAATGCCTCATCCATAATGCTGGAATTGCCCTCAGCGATAGTTCCAATTTCACCAAAACGTCCACTCCCTTGTTCCGCCTTCATCCTCTTGATGAAACCTGCTCTGAGAAACCAGTGATGCATACATACAATAATGTGAGCTCGTCATTGCTAGCCATGTCCACATGCCATTTAGCAGACACTTTTTTCCAAAGTGATTGCATGCACACTGTACATTTTCATATCGGTGGCCCCAGCTGGAATCAAACCCCGAACCCTAGTGTTGCAAGCACCTTGCTCTACCAACTGCTTTTCCACACGGTACAAAATGTCCAGGACTGTAACCGTTGGCCTCCAATGCATTACCTTAGATGCTAACATAACTGATTAGCTGCACAACATTGGCCTCTGACCCTGACAGGGAAGACTGATGTGTAGGGTTAGGATTTCCCAAGGGGCTCCAATGTGACCTCAGTGGGTGGAACATAAAGGTAGCTGGTCCCAAGGGAGAAGAGGTTTTCAGTGGCCCATTCATGACCAGAGATTTGTCTACAAGCCAGAGAGAGGGTAGGAATTATCCATTAGTCATTGGATGGACAGACAGTTAAAAGGGGTGTAGGTACATTTGAGAGGGCATGTCTGTCTGGGGAATTGCCTGCCAAATGCCCCAGACATGGTAGAGCATGGGTGGAATAGGCATTGTGGTGCTCATTTGAATTTCCTTTCTTTTTTGGCTTCAGACCAATTCCTATTCTCACTTAAAACATATCGACTTCCTCGAGTACTTGAAAAGTTGATATTTTCAAATAAACTACAAAATACATATTTTCTGCCCAGGTCTGACACATACACTACATATACACAATATTAGGGGCATGGATATACTGCACTGAATGAATGACATTTTCTTGTCAAATTGCCAATTGGCAACCCATCCTTTATGGGATTAATTGACACAACCAAACATTACAATAATTCACTATGTTCATTAAATGATCATTCTTCTTCCGGTGTTCTGGGCATTGCGCGTCGCATAAAGAAGGAAAAAATAATAAGAATAATAATAAGGTTATCCAATCAATAATTACATCCCTAGAGCAGTAAAATAATAATACATACATACATACATACATACATACATACATACATACATACATACATACATACATACTGTGTATGCATACAGACAAATAAATACCATTTGTTTACCATCAACATCAGCGGTGCGTGCACTCCAGCATGTTCTGTTAATTAGCGCTGCATTCCCAGCCCCTATGCCAACCTCATGCCAACCCCATAATCTATGTCTGTATCTGTTGACATAGGCCTGCATGTGCCAGCAAGGCACAGCCCCCCGCCCCGCCAATGTTTGGCTACTAAGCCACCTGTACCCTCCTCGCCCCAGTGCAACCTGTAGACTGACATTCTTTATCAGGGCTAGAACAATGTGTGGTAAGTGTCTTGCATTTCTGTCTCACCATGACAGTCTCTCTTGATCCCTTTCCCTCTCTCTCTCTTCAATTCAAACGTGCTTTGTTGGCACAACATTCAGGCACTATGTATTGCCAAAGCATACAAAACATTTACAATACAAGACATATAGATGGAAAGAAAAACATGAATGAGAGTGTGTGTTGTCTTCAAAAGTGGAGGGGGGTGTGTGTGTGTGTCTCGGTTGCTGCGTAGCTCGCTCCCACAGTATTTTGTAGGCAATGTGGGAGTATCAGTTTTGTGTAGTAATTAAGTGTCTGTGTGTTCAAAAGATAATAATACGTAATGATTTTCATCCAAATAATAGTGTGTGTGTCTCTCTCGATCTCCCTCCCTCAACCTCAACGAGTACTCCCAGACCAGAAAATGCCAGAGCTTCAATCACAACACAACATTTTATGGGTATGCTTCTAATCGTTAAGGACTGGGGAGTTTTTCAGGATGAAAAATATACAGAATGGACCTTTTTTTAAAGGCACACGTAGCCTACCTATCAGTTCATACACACAAACTATCTAGGTCAAATAGGAGAGAGGAATTGTGCCGTTAGGTGTTTATCTGTTTTTTAAAACCAGGTTTGCTGTATATTTAAGCAATATGAGATGTTCCATGCAATAATGGCTCTATATAATACTGTACACTTTCTTGAATTTGTTCTGGGTTTGGGGACTGTGAAAAGACTCCTGGTGGCATGTCTGGTGGGGTAAGTGTGTGTCAGAGGTGTGTGTAAGTTGACTCTGTAAACAATTTGGGATTTTCAACATATTAATGTTTCTTATAAAAAGAAGTGATGTAGTCAGTCTCGCCTCAATTCTCAGCCAAGAAAGACTGGCATGCATAGTGTTTATATCAGCCCTCTGATTACAATGAAGAGCAAGACGTGCTGCTCTGTTCTGTGCTAGCTGCAGCTTAACTAGAGGTGTGTTTGAATACTCATACTAACTGTACTAACCATACTATTTGTGATGTAAATTGTGTATGTAGTATGCTTAATGGTCATAATATGGATATAGTTAGTATGCCAAAAGTTCCCGGATGTCATACTACTTTCACCAAAGTACGAAGTATACAAGCAGTGGACACTATTTCTGTGCTTTTAGGGTCCATAATGCAATTCTTCCGAAAATGGGTGTGGCTTCACAATGTTTTCATATTTGAAGAAAATGGCAGAATAACTGATGAATTTACGAACGCTCAACACCCATTGAATGTGACCGGGGTCAGTAAACGTTGGCAAAAAAAGCATAAATTGTTGCCAGCAGCACCGTTAGTCACCAACACTTTGGATAACATGAAAACAGCCTCACCAGCTCTGCTAGTGCAAGTAATTGTAGTTAAAGTTAACTTGTTCTCAACTTGCCTATCTGGTTAAATAAAGGTGTAATAAAACAAATAAAAGTAAAATGGTCAGGGTGAGGTGTTCTCTCATTTGTTCCTGGAAGTAGCTAGCAAGTTAGCCAGTTAGCTTGGGTGCTTGACTGCCATTGTGAGGTCAGAACACTCTTATCATCCCTACTCCTTGGCCAGAGGGTCTAGTATGCACTCTGAACGCTCTGAATTTACCCAGAGGGCACTCTGGCACTCCAGATTGAATTTACAAACACACGCGATAAGTCATAAGATATCTAGCTAGTAATCTGTTATGCTAACAGGCATAACAAGAGGTTGCATAGCAACAGCATCAACTTCCGGTAGACAGGCGAAGCTCTAAGAATACAGGTAATACAGTGATTGAATGAGGGTATGAGACTTGAGTTGAGGTGTTCAGAGGCTTGACTTCAGTGCAGGACTTGACTGGGAAGACAAATAACAATAACACAACACACTACACAGTTAGACAAAAGAGCTAAGAATGAGTTAGTCTAATCAATGATTAAATCATTGTGTTAATAATAAAAATATATGCCATTTAGCAGACGCTTTTATCCAAAGCGACTTACAGTCATGTGTGCATACATTCTACGTATGGGTGGTCCCGGGAATCGAACCCACTACCCTGGCGTTACAAGCGCCATGCTCTACCAACTGAGCTACAGAAGGACCTCTAATCAAATGAAATCAAGTTGTATTAGTCACATGCGCCAAATACAATAGGTGTAGACCTTACAGTGAAATGCTTAATTACGAGCCCCTGACAAACAATGTAGTTTAAAAATACAGATGAGATAAAAGTAACAAGTAATTAAAGAGCAGCAGTAAATAACAATAGCGAGACAATATACAGGGGGGTACAGATACAGAGTCAATGTGCGGGGGCACTGGTTATTTGAGGTAGTATGTACATGTAGGTAGAGTTATTAAAGTTACTATGCATAGATGACAACAGAGAGTAGCAGCAGTGTAGAAGAGGGGGTGTTGGGGGGGGGCACTGCATATAGTCTGGGTAGCCATTTGATGAGATGTTCAGGAGTCTTAATGGTTTGGGGGTAGAAACTGTTAAGAAGCCTCTTGGACCTAGTCTTGGCGCTCCGGTACTGCTTGTTGTGCGGTAGCAGAGAGAACAGTCTATGACTGGCGTGGCTGGAGTCTTTGACAATTTTTAGGGCCTTCCTCTGACACCGCCTGGGATAGAGGTCCTGGATGGCAGGAAGCTTGGCCCCAGTGATGTACTGGGCCGTTCGCACTACCCTCTGTAGTGCCTTGCGGTCGGAGGCCGAGCAGTTGCCATACCAGGCAGGCAGTGATGCAACCAGTCATACTCTCGATGGTGCAGCTGTAGAAGCTTTCGAGGATCTGAGGACCCATGACAAATATTTTCAGTCTCCTGAGCTGGAATAGGTTTTGTCGTGCCCACTTCACAACTGTCTTGGTGTGCTTGGACCATGTTAGTTTGTTGGTGATGTGGACACCAAGGAAGTTGAAGCTCTCAGCCTGCTCCACTGCAGCCCTGTCGATGAGAATGAGGTGTGCTCGGTTCTCTTTTTTCCTATCGTCCACAATAATGTACTTTGTCTTGATCACGTTGAGGGAGAGGTTGTTGTCCTGGCACCACACGGCCAGGTCTCTGACCACCTCCCCGTAGGCTGTCGTCGTTGTTGGTGATCAGGCTTACCACTGTTGTGTTATCGGCAAACGTAATGATGGTGTTGGAGTCGTGCCTGGCCGTGCAGTCAAGAGTAAACAGGGAGTACAGGAGGGGACTGAGTACGCACCCCTGAGGTGCCCCTGTGTTGACGATGATCGTGGCGAATGTGTTTTTACCTACCCTCACCACCTGGGGGTGGCCCGTCAGGAAGTCCAGGATCCAGTTGCAGAGGGAGGTGTTTAGTCCAAAGGACCTTAGCTTATTGATAAGCTTTGAGGGCACTATGGTGTTGAATGCTGAGCTGTAGTCAATTAATAGCATTCTCACATAGGTGTTCCTTTTGTTCAGGTGGGAAAGGGCAGTGTGGAGTGCATTGGAAATTGCATCATCTGTGGATCTGTTGGTTTGGTATGCGAATTGGGGTGGGTCTAGGGTTTCTGGAATGATGGTGTTGATGTGAGCCATGACCAGCCTTTCAAGGCACTTCATGGCTACAGACGTGAGTGCTACGGGTTCATAGACATTTAGGCAGGTTACCTTAGCGTTCTTGGGCACAGAGACAATGGTCGTCTGTCATGTTGGTAGTCCAGACTCGGACAGGGAGAGGTTAAAAATGTCAATGAAGACACTTTCCAGTTGGTCATAATGTGATTATGTTTGTGTATGTGATTGACTTTACATACAGTAATGAGAGATGATTGAGGAGTACTCACAGTGCTTGGAGAGGAAACATTCAATGTGCCAATGGACGAGGGGGCACATGTGACGTGGCTTCATTTCATGTCAGGAGAGAGTTGACAATGGTAGTGGAGTGGAGTTGTCATCCCCTCTTAATCAGGGAACAGGAGGGGACGTAAGCTGTAAATATAACACGCTACAGTATGTTCATTCTCCGATCCTAATCCTATGACGGATTTGGAACGTCAGTTCATACTGCAAAGTTTTTGATTGGTTGGAGGTCATCCTCCGGAAGTGGTCATAATTAACATGTATGTCTATGGAAGGGGGTGAGGCCCACGAGCCTCCTAGGTTTTTGTATTGAAGTCAATGCCAGAGGAAAACGGTAGCTTGCTGTCCTCCGGCTACACTATGGCGCTACCCCAGAGAGTGATGTTGAAGTTACTATAGACCTTCATTGCAAAACAACTTTTTTTGCGTGTGTTTCACTGTTTTGATTTTTATGAAATTTCACTGAGGAGGATGGTCCTCCCGTTCTTTTTCTGAGGAGCCTCCACTGGTGTATCTGTAGATTTTTAAAAACATGTTTTCAATTTGTCATTATAGGGTATTGTGTGTAGATGGGTAAAAACAAGTATTGAGTCCATTTAGCATTCAAGCTGTAACACAAAAACATGTGCAAAAAGTCAAAGGGTATGAATACTTTCTGAAGGCATTGTATATATGATCCCCTGTGTGTCGCACTCTAGAGAATATTGTGTTGCCGTGAGCGACACACACGCATGTAGGGAAAGTCAGAAAGGTGTGCAGGCAGGCTTGCTCATACTCTCCCCTTGTTTCTGAGCTGGACTGCCATCATATTTAGAAGAGTTGTATAAAGCCATCGCGAGACATTTACATTTGAGTCATTTAGCAGATGCTCTTATTCAGAGCGACTTACAGTAGTGTGTGTAAAAAGAAAATACCGGTCCCCCATGGGAATCGAACCCACAACCTTGGTGTTGCAAGCGCCATGCTCTACCAGCTGAGACACACGGGACCACAAAACCTGCTCTAGGATCAGTTTATAATTTTTGGTAGTATGGTCAAGCAGACTGACTGCTGTATTCACGCTTCCTTTTACTACACTTGTCAGTGAAACAGAATGTGAGCGAGATGGTTTCATGCGATTTCTACCTTGAGCAAATGATGACGGAAAGGCGGGCGGTTCTCAAGATCCTCCCTTTAGCTTACTGAGCCAACGGTGTAGATTGCGTGTTGATGAACAGCATCAGTGCGGATGATACTAAGGCAGGCTTTTCAATGAGGTTTGTTTTGTTTTTGTAAACCTGGAATCAGGCCGTATTTTGACTGAGAGTTGGCTTGATGTGGAGTTGTAGTAATGTGGAGTGTGTGAGCCTAGGTGGATTGACAGCTCACTGACACAAAATGGGAGGGGGAGGGGGACGGAGAGCGAGATGAGATGAGAAACCAGAGAAGAGGAATGGAAAGGAATGACTGCGAAAGGCAGAAACAAAAAGGAAATGGAAAAAAAGCAAAAGGAGATGTAGAGAGAGAAGTGGGATTGCCAAAGGTTAGGATCAGTGAGAGGAAAAGAAAAGAGAGTAGTATGTAAATAAATTACAGTATTTGAAGAAGAATAAGTTGAGGGAAGACTGACAGAGAATGAGAAGAAGAGACAGAGAGAGTGCCTGAAATGGGAAAACAGACAAATCCAACAATACAAGAAAAAGAAGGGAGTTATTGTTAGAAGAGGGTAATGGCGGGGGAGTTACAACTCTAACCCCTAAAGAAAGATGTAACAGTAGAAGGAGGAGGGGAGGGAGAGAAGAGGAAGAGAGATTAAATAAAAGAGTGAATTATTTGGAAGCAGAAACTGATCATATAGAAGGATGAGCAGCTATTGGGGATATAAACACACTCTCTCTCTCTCTCTCTCTCTCTCTCTACATCTCTAACTCTCTGTCATCTCTATCCCCCTACCTACTCTCTCTCTCTCTCACACACACACACACACACACACACACACACACACACACACACACACACACACACACACACACACACACACACACACACACACACACACACACACACACACACACACACACACACACACACACACACACACACACACACACACACACACACACACACACACACACACAGAGCTGGGGAAAGAGCGTACAAGTGTATGTGAGTGGATGTCTTGGCCTACTTTTCCTGGGCATGGTTGGAAGAGAGCCAGGGGGACTGTTGCTGAGTGAAGACTGGCCACACGTGCTCCTCTCTCGGAGGCTGGAGATATAGTATACACACACTCATGTGCTTATAATTTCTCCTTTCATACACTTGATCATGTGCTTACACTCACACACCCATATGCACACATACTTTCTGCTTTCATACACTTGTTCATGCAAATACACACACACACACACACTCTTATGCTTATACACTGAGTATACCAAACATTAGGAACACCATCCTAATATTGAGTTGCACACCCCCACCCCTTTTGCCCTCAGAACAGACTTAATTTGCTGCGACTCTACAAGTTGTCGACAGCGTTCCACAGGGATGCTGGCCCATGTTGACTCCATTGCTTCCCACCGTTGTCAAGTTGGCTGGATGTCCTTTGGGTGGTGGACCCATCTTGTTACAGACAGGAAACTGTTGAGCGTGAAAAACCCAGCAGCGTTGCAGTTCTTGACACAAACCGGTGCATCTGGCACCTATTACGTGGACAACTACATGTGTGGACAACTACATGTGTGGACAACTAATATATGTGGACAACTACAAATACCTAGGTGTCTGGTTTGACTGTAAACTCTCCCTCCCTCACATTAAGCATCTCAAATCCAAATTTTAAACTAGAATCGGCTTTTTCGCATCAAAGCATCCTTCACTCATGCTGCCAAACATACCCTTGTAAAACTGACCATCCTACCGATTCTCGACTTTGGCGATGTCAATTACAAAATAGCCTCCAACACTCTACTCAACAAATTGGATGCAGTCTATCACAGTGCCATCCGTTTTGTCACCAAAGCCCCATATACCACCCACCATTGCGACCTGTACGCTCTCGTTGGCTGGTCCTCACTTCATACTCGTCGCCAAACCCACTGGCTCCAGGTCATCTTCAAGTCTCTGCTAGGTAAAGCCCCGTCTTATCTCAGCTCACTGGTCACCATAGCAGCACCCACCCGTAGCACGCGCTCCAGCAGGTATATCTCACTAGTCACCTCCAAAGCCAATTCCTAATTTGGCCGCCTTTCCTTCCAGTTCTCTGCTGCCAATGACTGGAACGAACGGCAAAAATCACTGAAGCTGGAGACCAGCTGTCAGAGCAACTCACAGATCACTGCACCTGTACATAGCCCATCTGTAATATAGCCCGTCAAACTACCTCATCCCTATACTGCATTTATTTATTTATGCACCCCAGTATTTCCATTCATCTTCTGCACATCAATCACTCCAGTGTTTATTTGGTATATTGTAATTACTTCACTACCATGGCCTATTTATTGCCTTTACCTCCCTTATCTTACCTGTAACTCTGTTGTTGTATGTGTCGAACTGCTTTGCTTTATTCTTGGCCAGGTCGCAGTTGTAAATGAGAACTTGTTCTCAACTAGCCTACCTGGTTAAATAAAGGTGAAATAAAATAAAACTACCATACACCATTCAAAGGTACTTAGATATTTTGTCTTGCCCATTCACCCTCTGAACGCCACACAATTCATGTCTCAATTGTCTAAAAGCCTAAAATCCTTCTTTGACCTGTCTCCTCCCCTTCATCTAACCCGTTGAAGTGGATTTAACAAGTGTCATCAGTAAGGGATCATAGACTGATCTAGTGAATCCAGGTGAAAGCTATGTCATGGAAAGAGCAGGTGTTCTTAATGTTTTATATACTCAGTGTACATTCTCAACACACACGTGCTCACGCATGGACACACACTTTTTCTGCTTTCATACACTCTTTCATGTAACCACACACACACACACCGCTCACACACACTCATATGCTTATAATTTCTTCTTTCATAATCGTTCATGACACACGCACCTGCACATACTTGCGCATACACACGCACACACGCACAGCTTGGAGAGATCTCAAGGACACTCATCGTTATTCATCACAGGGATAGAGCAGGGATGTTTTTTGCATGTTCCAGCTCAGTTTAGTTGACAGAATGCTACCCTGGCCTGCAGATGAACGACTGGTGGCAGTTGACGTGTGATGTATGGTCACATCTGGTCAGTGTATTAAGTCCTGCTTTATGGGATGTGTGTCAACATTTATGTGTGTCAACATTTTTGTGACATTTTCACTTAATTTAGACAGTTGAAAACCAGGGGAGAGTGGCAAATGGAAGCAGGGGGACGGCTAGATGCAGGACTTCCTGTCTCCAGTGGGAAGTATTACATGACCAGCCGGGGAATTTTGGTTGAACAGCTGATGGATGCAATTGGAGAAATGTAACACCTCTCAAATTGAGAGAACCAGCAATGGATGCAAGGACCGACCATCCAGGAGAACAAATTTGTAGTTTTAACCATGCTTTAAAGCTATAGTTTTCATTTACAAAAACAGAGTAAAACAAGATATTCTGGGTTCTGATAGTCTGACCATTGAATTAAACTCATGAGGCATTTCTAAGCTGTCCCAAATTGCCCCTTTTAAGACCCTCCCCATTGACAGACAGATACATTGACAGGCTAACACTATGGTAATTTCTATGTAAAAGGGCCCATGGGCATGAACATGTGAAGTTCATAGAAGCATGTCAAATGAAAGCTAAGAGTCTATTTTTGAGAAGTTAATGGCATAGTAATACATTTTTCAACCATTATCCATTCTAAAATTAGGAAGACGCATAGGCTTTGATTTCTGGTCAAACAGATAGAAAAGGGCTCTTAGTCCCATGCCAACTAATATCTACACTTATAATTTGTTTTTGATAAATGTTTCTGCCTTCTGTAAGTTTAAAAAACATTGCCTTGTTCCTTGACATTCTCTTACCAAAACCCCACATATCTTTAACATATAAGTTCACAGAAGTAATACGTAAAGGTAGACCGACCAATTAGTTATAGTGTTTTTACTGATGTGATTTGTTTGATTAATTATTCAGTTATTCAAACTCGAAATTTCGTTACCAAATCGGTAATGGAATTTCCAGCAAAATTGGTAACGGAATTTCTGCAGTTGAATTGGCTACAATGGGAAATCATAGTAGTCACAAACCACAGTTGGGTTCACAAGTTTGGACAGTACAGTAAAGTAGATTATGGTAAAGAAATGTAGATTATAGTTCAGTACAGTAAAATATAGTTCAGTACACAGTAGAGCAGACTAGAGTTGAGTACACTAATGTATTGTATTGTAGTGAACTGTACTGTAATGAACAACACTCTACTGAACTATACTGAATTCTACTGTACTGTGCTGTACTGTACTATAGACGTCTATGATTGGTTCAGATTTGGTCAGGTCTGGACTAACCAATTTTGGTCTTGTTTGGGTGCAGAGCTCATTAAAATAATTTCTAGTGTGCAGGATAATACCTCAAAATGCAAAGGAGGATATTGCATATATATATCTTTGTGTACCTATTTTAGGATGCATCACCATGAAGAGAATTATATTCATATCCATAATTATACATTTCTGTGTAGTACAGATCAGGAACCCATGATGAAATTCCATTACAGCAATTCCGTTACCATGTGTAAATCCCCTTCACACAATAACCAAAATATTTGTTTCAAAGTCATTGTGTCATGTCACAGCTGAGTTTTAAGAAAATGTGGACACAAAAAAATGATTTTATAGAAATTCTGTTACTAAACCTTCCATCTGCACAGTTCTTTGAGTAAATGTGTTTTTGTAACATGTTCAGTGTAAATGTTTAAAAGTAGTCCTTGTGTGTAGAGTTGTATGGTTAGTTAAACTTTGAAATCAATGGTCTTTTAAGTCAGAAATCACCTGAGTGACATCGCTAGCCCAATACTACTACCAGGAGTTTTCCATGGGTTCATTGATAGCGTTGGAACGTCACACCTCCCCTGCGAATGTTTACGACTTGTCTGTTTGTCTGTTTTTTGGTCTGTACCCGTGTGTGTGTGCCCAAGTGTTTGCCTGGACACACACACACACATCCACAAACACACAGATGCAATGTCAAACTTGCACATACTGTATAATGTATAAACCAGTATACATTGATGTACTGGCTTGCAAACCTACAAAGACACATTGAGCACAGCCACACATACACACACATATATATTTTTTTACTTAGGAGGGTCAGAGCAAGTCTGTTATTTCTCATTGGCAAACTACATTCTGTTGATTACCATATCATTTGCATGGACTCTATAGAAAACATTTGATTCTTCCTGAGTGCCTGACCACCTATATAACGTGCTTCTGTTTCAGTAACTATTGTAATGTTTCTTAATTTGCTTATAAAGAGAGAGCAGGTGTCGGTGGTTGAAAAACAAATAAGAGAAAGAACTAGAGGAACAACGTTTTTTTTTTTTTGTAGGAGCATATTCATAAAGAATTTACAGTGCGTTGGCAACATATTTTTAGAGAGTGCACTGGAAACTCACTCCTACGTTGAGAAAAAGCTTAGGGAACCTGCAAGAGATGCATGAGACTCGGCCTCTGGTTAAAAGTAACGGGAATAAGTGGGCCAATGTTGTCTTACAAATGCTTATGGATTATTATGCTTTGTGAATGATTATAAATACATCAGTGCGTGCATCTGTGCCCACATGTACAACACCGGTATGGGAGTAAGCATTCATACGCAACCGACCACCTATATCCTTTTCTAATCTCTGCAGCTCGGAAGTCCTCCCGTCGCCTAGTCTTATTGAAAAATCAGCCCTTATTTTGGACTCTGTCACTGAGTATTGCTGCGCACCAGCCCATTGCTGCGCAAACAGAGTCCTTTACCCGTCTTGTCCTCCCCCATCCCCATCTTTTTTTGTGATGCTTGAGTGAAGGCCAGACGGAGCCTGTGCGAATGCACAGAGAGGAGATGGGTGCCGGTCTGTTCAGTGTGGTTTTATAGAAAGAAACGCATCATCATTCTTGGCTTAGTGAGAGGGTTTTTCTGGAAGGGAAGCCTTCTTCACTTTTTTACTTTCTCGCTGGCCCTTCATTCACGGGTTTATGGCAACTTACTGTAACCTGCTTACCTAGGAATATTGTTAGGGGAAGATCTGACAAACCTGGTGTCCCATTATATACCAGTACAACAAATTGTAAAGAAAATAATATAAAAGGCGAGTCAGGGATGAGGATATGGCTATCCACATGATTGCAGATGAGGCTGTAATATTGAATCACAGTATCCATATATTATTATGCCTTCTTTTTTTTTTACTCCTTAGGAGTTTCTGTGATTGTACAAGACTATATCTTTGCGTATTTCAGGCTGTGAAGTTCTCAACAACGATGCAACACACAATGTTGCCATGACAAGCGACCCTCTTGGGTTGTTTAGCCCTAATTCTAGCCTTACCCCTCTTTCTTTCTTGTCTTTCAGATCATGCCCCCTAGATAGCAGCCTCACCACCCCTTTACTCCCCCCCCCCCTTACCCCTCTCGTCCCCTACTCTCCAGTGGTCCACGATGCCCCCGCGGAAGCGGACGCGCCCCGCCCTGGGGTTCCTGTGCTGCTTTGGCAGCAGCGAGCCCCTGGAGATCAACCTGAAGGACAGCGTGCCCCTGCAGTTGCTGGAGTTCAGTGCCCCCATGCCCCTGGCCGAAGAACTGCACGCACGTTTCTCTGAACTGGTGGTGAGTTGGGGAGAAAAACATATTTCCATCATCAACAACAGCAGGGCTGCCCAACCCTCTTCCTGGAGTCCAACCCTAACCTAACATACCTGATTCAGCTAGTTAAAGGTTGTGTTTCCCTGCTCAGACGTTGCTGACGCATACCAGATCTTACAAGGCCTGGGTAGGTATTTTACACACAGTGGCGGCTGTTGGGAGCAGCTATAGGAGGATGGGCTCATTGTAATGCCTGGAATGGAATAAATGGAACGGTATCAAACACGTTTGACTCCTTTCCAGGTATTCTGTTCCAGCTATTATACGAATCAACTAACCACATCATATATTATAGCAATCTGGTGGCCGACTGCACAGCTGATGACATGCAACCATTTGGTTGATGCATGCAACGTCTGAGCAGGGGAACGTGATCAAGGTCTTGGTGAGCAGCTGATAAGTAGAATCAGATGTGCTAAAAAATTTGGGTTGGCCTGAAATCCTAGGGCTCCAGGAAGAGCGTTGTGCAAGCCTATACTACAGTATATACACCAGTGGAGGCTTGTGGAGGGAGAAATCAGAGGATGGGAGAAATGGGATGAAGCATGCAAACTTTCCTACCATTCCAGCCATCTTTTAAAAATATTTATTTTTATTTTATTTAACTAGGCAAGTCAGTTAAGAACAAATTCTTATTTACAATGATGGCCTACCCCGGCCAAACCTTAAGCCGGATGACGCTGGGACAATTGTGTGCCGCCCTATGGGACTCCCAATCACAGCCGGTTGTGATACAGCCTGGAATCGAACCAGGGTCTGTAGTAAGGGTGGCGCCCAATTCGCCCAGCGTCGTCCGGGTTAGAGGAGGGTTTGGCCGGTGGCACTCATCGCGCTCTAGCGACTCCTTGTGGTGGCCCCTGCAGCCTGACTTCAGTCGTCAGTTGAATGGTAATGGTGGCTTCCGGGTTAAGCGGGCAGGTGTTAAGAAGCGTGGTTTGGGGCTCCCGGGTGGCGCAGTGGTCTAAGGCACTGCCTCACAGTGCTAGCTGTGCCACCAGAGACTCTGGGATAGTGCCCAGGCTCTGTCGCAGCCGGCCATGACCGGGAGGCCCATGGGGTGGCGCACAATTGGCCTAGCATCGTCCGGGTTAGGGAGGGTTTGGCCGGCAGGGATATCCTTGTCTCATCGCGCACTAGCGACTCCTGTGGCGGGCTGGGCGCAGTGCACGCTGACCAGGACGCTAGATGTACGGTGTTTCGAGAAAGAAGAAGAAGCATGGTTTGGCGGGTCATGTTTTGGAGAACCCATGACTCGACTTTCGCCTCCCCGTTGGGGAGTTGCAGCGATGAGACAAGATTGTAATTGGATCCCACCCACTGGGGATCCAGGCCCAGCCAATCAACATTTGTTTTTCCCCACAAAAGGGCTTTATGACAGACAGAAATACTCCTCAGTTTCATCAGCTGTCCGGGTGGCTGGTCTCAGGCAATCCAGCAGGTGGAGAAGCCGGATATAGAGGTCCTAGTTTGGTGTGATTACACATGGTCTGCGGTTGTGAGGCTGGTTGGACGTACTGACAAATTCTCTAAAACAATGTTGGAGGTGGCTTATGGTAGAGAAATGAACATTCAATTATCTGCCAACAGCTTTGTTGGACAATCCTGCATTCAGCATGCCAATTGCATGCTCCCTCAACTTGAGACGTGTGGCATTGTGTTGTGTGACAAAACTGCACATTTTAGAATGGCCTTTTATTGTCCCCATCACAATGTTCACCTGTGTAATGATCGTGCTGTTTAATCAGTGTTGATATTCCACATCTGTCAGGTGGATGGATTATCTTGGCAAAGGAGAAATGCTCACTATCAGGGATGAAAACAAATTTGTGCGGCAAATTTGAGAGCAATGTTTTTTGTGTGTATGGAGAATTTCGGATCTTTTATTTCAGCTCATGAAACATGGGACTTGGCACTTTACATGTTGCGTTTATATATTTTTTAAGTATATGTCAACAACCTTCCTCCAAAGGACCATTCTGTGGAATAAATTTGCGTGAAAATCCCCCAAATCTTTTTCAATGGTCTTGTCAATCAAATTTTGAGTCAACCAATTTTTTAGACAAATAGTTAGCTCAACTGGTCTTGATGTATGGCCAACTGGTTGACAGGTCGTCTGTATGGGCATCTGCTTAAATGGTCTTACCTACTGGTATAGTTATCTGGATACTTGGTTTGATCCTGCAATCAAATTGCTGACATTTTTTACTTGTTCACCAGACATCTAGTCAATTGGATATCTGGTCATCTGAACATCTGGCTGTAGGACTTTACACCAAAACTGAGGTCATGTTGAGCTGAAGTTTAGCACAACACAGTAGGGAGAAAGTAGTGGGGGGAAATGTAATGAAAAACATAACTGAGTGTGTTTCCATGTCACTGGGAGTGAGGGATTATTATTATGAAATGCAGCTCCTTTTTTCACAAAGAGAACTAAGCTTTGGTGGAGTCTGGAGTAGGAGTGACATATCTGGGCCAAGCAGTGGAGCAAACCATCTCTGTATGTTTTTCAGGGGGCCTGGAACTCCACAAATGGTGTCTCCCAGAGAAGTCACTTTATAGATTTAGTTCTAAAATAGAGTTGTTTTTACAGTGGGAAGTAATTATGCCACGTTAAGACCCAATGGGTTATGTTTTGGCACCCCAGTAACACTTTATTTGGATAGTCCCAAATAGATCATTTGTAGATGTTCAGTAACTGTCAACAACATTTCAACTAACTATCCTATAACCCTAGCCCTAACCTTAACACTTATCCTAAACTTAAACCTTATCTTAACCCTTATTCTAAACCTAACTGTAACCACGGCAACAGTTGCTTGTCAACAGATATGGGACTATTGATATAAAGTGGGGCCAACACCTGTTTTATTAGAGATACTGAAAGTCGGTGTCATATTGCCTTAAGTCCTTTCGGATATGTACACTCATGCCACTCAACATTTTGTAGTGCCAGCTGAGTAAAACACTGCAAGAAATACATTTATTGATTCAACCATGTTGATCTTCATACACCATCACTGATTGGTCCACAGATACCATGAAGTATAGGCATAGGACATTGTGTCATATTTCGCTAACTGATGTCATTCTCACGTCAAGACCACAGCATATTGGGCTTCATGCCTCTTGGTTCTTTAAAACCTTCTTGGTCTGACCTCTCGAGATCCTTCCGTGCCGTTCGCTAACTCTCAAACAAATCCAAAGGAACCTGGGAACAATTGCAATTGATTTGGATAAGTATAATGGAGACCACATCAGAGAATTTAATGGATTCCACTCATCACAATAGCCATTTAGGGCAGGCCACAGCATTTCCTGATACAGAATGTTTAGCTTCCATTAATTGACTTAAATGGTTTCTTCCCAGTGTCGTTTTCACAGCACGCACACGCCAATGATTTATATGCCACGTGTGAACATTTGACTCTGGGTGGAGTGGTGACAGTACATTTTCTGGCAATTCCATCTTGGGTAATAACATTTAATCATCAAAACAGAATTGCTCTCACATTAGGATAATTGAAAATGGGCTCTTTCCGTAATTCTGTAAATGCTGTGGGGTGGGTGTAAGTGTGCGTGCTCGCATTGCGTATGTGTATGCTTGTCTGTGGTGTGCTGGTTTGTTGTGATGCCAGTGTGGTTAGGTGAAATACCTCTTGAGATTCCTGGCAAAAGAGCCAAAGTGTAAGGTTGTTTGGGGACAACGCGGGTGACATTTGAAATGAGTGCTGATGGCAATAGGATAGATGCAGTGGAATTCAGGTCTCTGTTGGCTTCTGCAGTACTGTAGAAATGTCTACATATGGCTGCCATGTGAACACAAAATGCTCACACTGGGCCAAACTCAACCGTGGCGCTACCTCCATACACTGCGCAGTGAAAGAGAAAGAGGAGAGGAAGTGAGTGAGAGACCGACCTAAGATGTGAGGGGAGAAAATAAAAGAGGTTTGGCTGGGCAGCGAAGAAAGTAAATCAAATCTATTGATTGTGTTTGTAACTAACAAATAATAATTTTTCAAAAATGTATGAAAGGATGTTACAGTACAACCTGATTGTGAATGTATTTGTTTTGATTGAAGGTGTGTTGTACTTCCACATTTGACACATTTGATCTTGGATCATAGGCTGTAAGTGGGGAGTAGCTTGTTGAGCCTAGCCCAGTTGGTGCGACAACATCAATACTAGTGGGCATTTGACATGGGTAGGGGGCAGATGACAGATTAGTGAGGAGGCTTTCTCTCTTTGCCTCCGTCTCACTCTCTCTTTCTCCGTCTTTGTATTTACAGTGGGGCAAAAAAAGTATTTAGTCAGCCACCAATTGTGCAAGTTCTCCCACTTAAAAAGATGAGAAAGGCCTGTAATTTTCATCATAGGTACACTTCAACTATGACAGACAAAATTAGAAGAAAAAAATCCAGAAAATCACATTGTAGTGGAAAATAAGTATTTGGTCAATAACAAAAGATTATCTCAATACTTTGTTATATACACTTTGTTGGCAATGACAGAGGTCAAACATTTTCTGTAAGTCTTCACAAGGTTTTCACACACTGTTGCTGGTGTTTTGGCCCATTCCTCCATGCAGATCTCCTCTAAAGCAGTGATGTTTTGGGGCTGTTGCTGGGCAACACAGACTTTCAACTCCCTCCAAAGATTTTCTATGGGGTTGAGATCTGGAGACTGGCTAGGCCACTCCAGGACCTTGAAATGCTTCTTACGAAGCCACTCCTTCGTTGCCCGGGCGGTGTGTTTGGGATCATTGTCATGCTGAAAGACCCAGCCACGTTTCATCTTCAATGCCCTTGCTGATGGTAGGCTTTTGTTACTTTGGTCCCAGCTCTCTGCAGGTCATTGACTAGGTTCCCCCTGTGTGGTTCTGGGATTTTTGCTCACCGTTCTTGTGATCATTTTGACCCCACGGGGTGAGATCTTGCGTGGAGCCCCAGATCGAGGGAGATTATCAGTGGTCTTGTATGTCTTCCATTTCCTAATAATTGCTCCCACAGTTGATTTCTTCAAACCAAGCTGCTTACCTAATGCAGATTCAGTCTTCCCAGCCTGGTGCAGGTTTACAATTTTGTTTCTGGTGTCCTTTGACAGCTCTTTGATCTTGGCTATAGTGGAGTTTGGAGTGTGACTGTTTGAGGTTGTGGACAGGTGTCTTTTATACTGATAACAAGTTCAAACAGGTGTCATTAATACAGGTAACGAGTGGAGGACAGAGGAGCCTCTTAAAGAAGAAGTTACAGGTCTGTGAGAGCCAGAAATCTTACATTTACATTACATTTAAGTCATTTAGCAGACGCTCTTATCCAGAGCGACTTACAAATTGGTGCATTCACCTTATGACATCCAGTGGAACAGCCACTTTACAATAGTGCATCTAAATCTTTTAAGTATGGGGGGGAGAAGGATTACTTTATCCTATCTTAGGTATTCCTTAAAGAGGTGGGGTTTCAGGTGTCTCCGGAAGGTGGTGATTGACTCCGCTGTCCTGGCGTCGTGAGGGCGTTTGTTCCACCATTGGGGAGCCAGAGCAGCGAACAGTTTTGACTGGGCCGAGCGGGAACTGTACTTCTTCAGTGGTAGGGAGGCGAGCAGGCCAGAGGTGGATGAACGCAGTGCCCTTGTTTGGGTGTAGGGCCTGATCAGAGCCTGGAGGTACTGAGGTGCCGTTTCCCTCACAGCTCCGTAGGCAAGCACCATGGTCTTGTAGCGGATGCGAGCTTCAACTGGAAGTCAGTGGAGAGAGCGGAGGAGCGGGGTGACGTGAGAGAACTTGGGAAGGTTGAACACCAGACGGGCTGCGGCGTTCTGGATGAGTTGTAAGGGTTTAATGGCACAGGCAGGGAGCCCAGCCAACAGCGAGTTGCAGTAATCCAGACGGGAGATGACAAGTGCCTGGATTAGGACCTGCGCCGCTTCCTGTGTGAGGCAGGGTCGTACTCTGCGGATGTTGTAGAGCATGAACCTACAGGAACGGGCCACCGCCTTGATGTTAGTTGAGAACGACAGGGTGTTGTCCAGGATCACGCCAAGGTTCTTAGCGCTCTGGGAGGAGGACACAATGGAGTTGTCAACCGTGATGGCGAGATCATGGAACGGGCAGTCCTTCCCCGGGAGGAAGAGCAGCTCCGTCTTGCCGAGGTTCAGCTTGAGGTGGTGATCCGTCATCCACACTGATATGTCTGCCAGACATGCAGAGATGCGATTCGCCACCTGGTCATCAGAAGGGGGAAAGGAGAAGATTAATTGTGTGTCATCTGCATAGCAATGATAGGAGAGACCATGTGAGGTTATGACAGAGCCAAGTGACTTGGTGTATAGCGAGAATAGGAGAGGGCCTAGAACAGAGCCCTGGGGGACACCAGTGGTGAGAGCGCGTGGTGAGGAGACAGATTCTCGCCACGCCACCTGGTAGGAGCGACCTGTCAGGTAGGACGCAATCCAAGCGTGGGCCGCGCCGGAGATGCCCAACTCGGAGAGGGTGGAGAGGAGGATCTGATGGTTCACAGTATCGAAGGCAGCCGATAGGTCTAGAAGGATGAGAGCAGAGGAGAGAGAGTTAGCTTTAGCAGTGCGGAGCGCCTCCGTGATACAGAGAAGAGCAGTCTCAGTCGAATGACTAGTCTTGAAACCTGACTGATTTGGATCAAGAAGGTCATTCTGAGAGAGATAGCGGGAGAGCTGGCCAAGGACGGCACGTTCAAGAGTTTTGGAGAGAAAAGAAAGAAGGGATACTGGTCTGTAGTTGTTGACATCGGAGGGATCGAGTGTAGGTTTTTTCAGAAGGGGTGCAACTCTCGCTCTCTTGAAGACGGAAGGGACGTAGCCAGCGGTCAGGGATGAGTTGATGAGCGAGGTGAGGTAAGGGAGAAGGTCTCCGGAAATGGTCTGGAGAAGAGAGGAGGGGATAGGGTCGAGCGGGCAGGTTGTTGGGCGGCCGGCCGTCACAAGACGCGAGATTTCATCTGGAGAGAGAGGGAGAAAGAGGTCAGAGCACAGGGTAGGGCAGTGTGAGCAGAACCAGCGGTGTCGTTTGACTTAGCAAACGAGGATCGGATGTCGTCGACCTTCTTTTCAAAATGGTTGACGAAGTCATCTGCAGAGAGGGGAGGAGGGGGCGGAGGGGGAGGAGGATTCAGGAGGGAGGAGAAGGTGGCAAAGAGCTTCCTAGGGTTAGAGGCAGATGCTTGGAATTTAGAGTGGTAGAAAGTGGCTTTAGCAGCAGAGACAGAGGAGGAAAATGTAGAGAGGAGGGAGTGAAAGGATGCCAGGTCCGCAGGGAGGCGAGTTTTCCTCCATTTCCGCTCGGCTGCCCGGAGCCCTGTTCTGTGAGCTCGCAATGAGTCGTCGAGCCACGGAGCGGGAGGGGAGGACCGAGCCGGCCTGGAAGATAGGGGACATAGAGAGTCAAAGGATGCAGAAAGGGAGGAGGCAGAATCAGGACATAGGTTGGAGAAGGTTTGAGCAGAGGGAAGAGATGATAGTATGGAAGAGGAGAGAGTAGCGGGGGAGAGAGAGCGAAGGTTGGGACGGCGCGATACCATCCGAGTAGGGGCAGTGTGGGAAGTGTTGGATGAGAGCGAGAGGGAAAAGGATACAAGGTAGTGGTCGGAGACTTGGAGGGGAGTTGCAATGAGGTTAGTGGAAGAACAGCATCTAGTAAAGATGAGGTCGAGCGTATTGCCTGCCTTGTGAGTAGGGGGGAAGGTGAGAGGGTGAGGTCAAAAGAGGAGAGGAGTGGAAAGAAGGAGGCAGAGAGGAATGAGTCAAAGGTAGACGTGGGGAGGTTAAAGTCGCCCAGAACTGTGAGAGGTGAGCCGTCCTCAGGAAAGGAGCTTATCAAGGCATCAAGCTCATTGATGAACTCTCCGAGGGGACCTGGAGGGCGATAAATGATAAGGATGTTAAGCTTGAAAGGGCTGGTAACTGTGACAGCATGAAATTCAAAGGAGGCGATAGACAGATGGGTAAGGGGAGAAAGAGAGAATGACCACTTGGGAGAGATGAGGATCCCGGTGCCACCAC
The DNA here is from genome assembly GCF_023373465.1 of Oncorhynchus keta. Lineage (NCBI taxonomy): Eukaryota > Metazoa > Chordata > Actinopteri > Salmoniformes > Salmonidae > Oncorhynchus > Oncorhynchus keta. The sequence continues at coordinate 55,081,784 of NC_068422.1, read as the reverse complement.
CCCGCTGACCAGAAGCTCTCGGGGTGTGCGAGAACACGTGGGCGGACGAAGAGAGAGCAGTAGGAGTAGCAGTGTTATCTGTGGTGATCCATGTTTCCGTCAGTGCCAAGAAGTCGAGGGACTGGAGGGAGGCATAGGCTGAGATGAACTCTGCCTTGTTGCTTGTTTGTAGGTGACCAAATACTTATTTTCCACCATAATTTGCAAATAAATTCATTAAAAAAAAAAATAATAATAATAAAAAAAATCATAAAATTCATAAAAAATCATACAATGTGATTTTCTGGATTTTTTTCTTCTAATTTTGTCTGTCATAGTTGAGGTGTACCTATGATGAAAATCACAGGCCTCTCTCATCTTTTTAAGTGGGAGAACTTGCACAATTGGTGTCTGACTAAATACTTTTTTGTCCCACTGTATATATCTTTTTCTATCTCTCTTCCTCTCTCTTTTTGTCTCTCTGTCTCTGTTTCCCTCTGTCCTTTTCTCTTTCCCCATGTGTTTCTCTCCCTCTGTCTGTCCCCCAGCAGGGATTAATCTGTGGCAGTTTTAATCCCACCATTCCAGAACTAATGTCCGGCCCAAGACCAGAATCTTGACCCTTGACCTTGATCTTTGCATGGCAACCTTCAAAGACCCCACCACAAAATAGTTGTTTTAATGTACATTCTATTTACTATGTTTCATGTGACATTAAACTCATGTCATTTAGCAGATCCTCTTATCCAGAGAGATTTACAGTCAACTAACTTGGGATGTTAAAAACCCTACCCTAACGTTTCCCCGGCTGTGGGGGAACGGTCCTTCAAGCAGGATGAGAGCAAGAATGTGTTGTGTAACACGGGGAACAGCCCTCCGTCCCCTGAGAGCCCATTGGAGTGACTACCCTCAGCGGAGGCCATGGGATGCACCCTACTTCCTCTTCCCTGTCTATTCCTCTTTCCCTAGTTGTCCATGTCTGTCCAACTAAGCTTCCTTCTTTCCTTGCCCTCCCCTCTCGCTTTCTCTCTCTCTCTCTCTCTCTCTCTCTCTCTCTCTCTCTGGTTTCACCTCACTTTCTCTCTCCCTTTCTCTTGCTCCCCTTTACCCACCCACCCCTTCCCCATCTCCCTTACCTTCCTCTCCTGCCAGCCCTCCATGTCCTGAGCCAACCCCATTAGCAGGGCTTGATCCAGGGCTCACTTGGACCAGAGGGGGGTACACTGTGGCTCATCAAAAGGGTCTGAGGGAAGAATAGCAGTGGGGGGAGGAATTGTGGTGGTGGTGGATGTATGGGTGGAGTTGGCAAATACCAGAGCGGTGCCAAGCCCAAGACACTGATCTCTGACATCTCACTGAGATTAGACTAGTATGGACAGGGAGGACATGTTCCTAGATCAGCACTCTGAGACTGTTGATGAATACGGGTTCTGAGCTTGCTCCAGGGCAAAGACCTCATGGGATAGGTTGGGAAAGAAGTCTGGTTTAGTCGCTACAGCTTCCTGTTGGTCCTCCCGGGGCCTTATATGACTTCCTTCCATCTTGCCTGTCTTTCCTCTCCTTTCCTGTCCAAGTCTGAATGGGCTGGAGTAGAAGATCATGTGTGTGCATGCGTGCGCCATTCGTTAGCAGCAAGCAATCTCAATCTTATCCACACATACAGGACCCATATGCCCCATACACACTCAATGGCACACACACACACACACACACACACACACACACATATGTCATCAAGGCCAAGCATCATACCTAAAGAGATTGAATGGTACTTTGGCTTATTTTTCAGACCTCCCACTTTGGGATGTGTGAAATTGTAGTTTAAACCTGCATAGCCTATGAGCAGAATTACTGTTTTACCTCAATTATCCACGAAATCCATAGGTGCCATTTTTTCCCCTACATTTTCCCCACGTGCACCAGCCCCCTAGTAATTCGAGTTTCAGCCAATGTGCTTCTGCCCCTTGCCATTTGAGTGACGGTTAGCAAGAGGCCTGCCCAGCGTTATCAAATGAGGTTGCAGGGCGGACCAACGGCTCAGTGGACACAGCAGAGAGAGAGAGAGAGCAATGACGTGGTGCACATACAATGCCTTTTTCCACATTTTGTTATGTTACAGCCTTATTCTAAAATGTATTAAATAAATCAAAATTCCTCAGCAATGTACACACAATACCCCATAATGACAAAGCAAAAACAGGTTTTTGGATTTTTTTTTTGCAAATAAAAAATAAACTAATTTACGTAAGTATTCAGAACCTTTGCAACGAGCTCAGGTGCATCCTGTTTCCATTGATCATCCTTAAGATGTTTCTACAACTTGGAGTCCACTTGTTGTACATTCAATTAATTGGACATGATTTGGAAAGGCACACGCCTCTTTATAAGATCCCACAGTTAACAGTGCATGCCAAAGCAAAAACAAAGCCATGAGGTTGAAGGAATTGTCCGTTGAGCTCCGAGACAGGATTGTGTCGAGCCACAGATCTAGGGAAGGGTACCAAAAAAGGCTACCACGTCTCTCCACACAAAATGAACAAAACTAACATACTAACACACAATCATATCCTTTTGTCCATGATCAGGCCTGCTCAGCTCAGGATTATTGAGTCAAAAATGACGGGTCTAAGTAACAGTCTATCATAGGGGAGAAAAGTAAGAATTGAACAGATAAGTCTTGTCCGAGCCAGAACTGCCCATAGGGTATCTCCTGTTTCTGTAGTGTGAGGCCGCTTGATGTACAAGCACACCCTAACCCCAATCTATCTTTTTAATGCTAAGTGTCAAGCAGAAAGGCATCCGTTTCCATTTTTAGAGGCTTTGGTATGGCTCGACTGGGGATTGAACTCCCAACCTTCCAATTTCAGGTGGACACTAATCACAAGGCCACTGAAGATGGTTTGTCTCTCCTCAAACTACTGATAAAATAATCTACTCTCATACTGTACATCATGTCACACAGTCCCGACCCTTCTAATGCTTCAATGTGGTATACTAGAGGGAATATGACAGTTTCTGTTGTATCCAATTCTATGCCGGTGTGTGTGTATCATCTCCCTGCAGGCAGTTCATGAGTTGCTCAGCAGTGGAACAAAGGAATGAATGACAGACAGTCGAGTAGCTACCTAGCTAATCCTTTGTGGCATGCGCGTCTTTCGAAATTGAGAAGGGGAGGAGGCCCGTAGACTTGACTGAAACTTGCAGAGAGAAGAGGGAGGAGCTACCGCCCTGCTTCTGCTCCTCGTTCTAGCACATTTTCTCATACAGTTCCCCTCAGAACTTAATCGAGTATCTGATGTAATTATGCATGATTTTGGAGACTACTAGCTAGCTAACTCACTTGTCATATCCAATGTGCTTGACACCCATTTTAATTTGTAACATTATTCAATTAGGTTTTTAGCTGAAATATGAATATAAGTTGGGGTTACGAAAAGCCAGGTATGTATTTTTCTTTTTCCGACAGCAGGTGTATCAATATTAGCTTTGGTTTATGTGAATTCCACAGGAGCACAGGCCAACGTGGGGGCGTACCAGAGAAAGGGTGCAGGAGGTTTCTCGATTCTTCGGTTTGGTTTTGGAGGCGGGAGGGGGTGCCACTGGGGGGGAGCCATGTGATTTTTTTTTTAGGGGTGTTGTGGTGTAACTGTGCACACTCGTTCTCTCTCTGCCTCTCTCACTCGATTTCTCTCAATCTCACTCGCTCTCTCTCACTCTCACACTATTACCTATGTAGTACACTACTTTTGACCAGGGTCCATAGGGCTCTCGTTAAAAGTTGTGCATTATGTAGGGAATAGCATGCCATTTGGGATGCAGCCATGGCCTGGCGAGTTCATGAACAGGAGGCGGAGGCTGAGTGGAGGAACAGGAAAGGAGCTCGCCGGGCCTCTTTCCCATCTGGTAATAATCCAGGAGTCTTTTCCCACTGATTCCCGAACTCGCCAGATCATCTCAAAAACATCAGTGGTTTGGACACCGGGGCTCTGACCCGTGAGTAGGCAATCAGCCCAGAGCATCGGAGTTTGTGTTTTTCCTCTCCCTATCCCAATTTCATTCTGCAGTTTATACGTCTGCAGAGAATGCATTTCAGAATGGGTTTCTGGTGCAGGGATGAACTGTATGTGGACTGAAAGCTATATCTGCATCCCAAATGGCACCCTATGCCTCATATAGTGCACTACTTAAACTAGTAAGCAGAATCTATTACAATATTGCAATAGTCTGGCACCGCATTAACACTCCTGACTCCGGACTAAACATACCCTCCATGGCCATGGGGGTTTGAGCCTCGGCTTCACTGACTGTCTATCCCCATGTCTCGCTTCCTACTATCTAAAACTTCACTAAAATATACAAGGAAGTTTGCACCTCCGTTCTCCCCCCAAAATGAAATTCTAATAATGTCATACCTAATCGTCTCTTAAAGAGTTAGTTCATCCAAATTACAAATGTACATATTGGTTTCCTTACCCTACAAGCAGTCATTGACAGCCACACCTTGGTTTTGACAGAATATGACAGCAAGCCACACCTTGGTTTTGACAGAATATGACAGCAAGCCACACCTTGGTTTTACAGAATATGACAGCAAGCCACACCGTGGTTTTGACAGAATATGACAGCAAGCCACACCTTGATTTTGTTTACCTGGCCACTGTTTCAAATGCTAAATTGTTTGCATTTGTGGCACAAATCAAATGAAAGTCAATGGTACCTATATTAGTATTTTCGCACTTGTCCATATCATCTATAAGTAATTTCTTTGTTAGACAAAACATTTTTAGATACTAAACAAAGGATGATTTGGACATGACGTGCACAAAAATGCCTGCCAGACTAAACTGAATTACCTATATAAATAAAGGTGAGATAAAACAAAAAGTTATATTCCTTCCTATGTCTACTGCATCTCTGCAGTTGGCTCTCCCATTGAAATGCCTGGCTTAGAGCTGAATAGCTGAAGACAGCCCCTCTGTTACCCCTGGCAGTCCAACGCTTGTTTTCTTGTATATAAAATACACTTGTAATTCAGATTCTGTAATTGTACATTTTTATTTATTTTTTTACTCTTGTTTATAAAATTTTACCCCATTTTCTCCCAATGCCGTGATATCCAATTGGTAGTTACGACATTGTCTCATTTCAACAACTACCCAATGGGCTCGGGAGAGGCGAAGATCGTGACATGTGTCCTTTCGAAGCATGCTCTGCCAAGCCGCACTGCTTCTTAACACACTGGTCACTTAACATGGATGTCAGACAAACCAATGTGTTGTAATTGTACAATTGAACCCTGATGCTATGCTTAACAAACAAACATTTGATTGTCCAGGCCCAGCCCCCAACCTTGGACAGGGCCTGGTTGGGGGGCTGGTTGCATGGTTGACATCATGGCAACCTAGTCATTATGGCCAAGATTAGTGGAGCACAAAGCCTGGTGCTTTAACATCACCTCCTCTCTCTCTCTCTCTCACACTCTCTCACACTCACTCTCTCACTCACTCTCTAACTCTCTCTCACACTCTCTCTCTCTCTCTCTCTCTCTCTCTCTCTCTCTCTCTCACCCTCTCTCTCACTCTCTCTCTCTCCCCTCTCTCTCACCCTCTCTCTCACACTCTCTCTCACACTCTCTCTCTCTCTCTCTCTCTCTCTCTCTCTCTCTCTCTCTCTCTCTCTCTCTCTCTCTCTCTCTCTCTCTCTCTCACACCCATTCTCTATCTGTCTCTCTTTCTTTTCTCTCTACTGCTAGAGGGCTCTTTCCAAGACTTTATTTACTTTCTTCCATGGCTGAGATTCATTTCCTGAGCTCATATGCATTTCAAAAGTCTCAGGGAGGGAAGCACCTTGTTCCAGGGTGAACAAATAGTCGCCGCAGTGAATACTAAACCCATCAGTGGTGTCGCGGCTGTTTGCTGCCTTCGGATTCGTTGGCAGTTGACTGTCGGTCCGATGATTGACATACTGACTCACTGTTGAATTTACTGTCTGACTGGCAATAAACGCAGAATGTATCTTATAACACAATGGCATTTTCATTAGTTTATGACCCTGTAGGCTATATGTAAAAACACAAACACTAAAGTGTTCAAAAAATGTTATTCGTGGAGTACCTTTGTTACAACTATGAAACCGAAAGCATATGTGTTGGAATGCGGTAAGAGCTTATTTTTATAACGACAAAAAAAATGTACACCTCAACCACTAAGACATTAGTAGCCTAAACATCATTATAAGCGCCAAGTGTGCTTGTTAAATTGTGAAATTCGGCCCAAAAGTAATGATGATTGCATTATGAATATGTGCCGATATGACAGCAGTCAAAAATAGTCAATTATTGTAAGTTCGTGCTCATGCATCTTCACGCAATGTCATCATTTGTAGAATGTCCATGTCACATAAACAACAAAAGCTATTTTTGCAAGTGATGGGTGTAGAGTCTGCTCTCTCAGTGATGACAATTTGTGTTGATAATCAGCCCATAGCATTGTCACGGTCTTGTTCTATCCGATGTCTCACTGTTTAATTTGGTGGTGGCGCAGGCAACCGCTCAGTGCGCACTGTTCTGGCATTTTTACGTTTAAGCTTCGGTGGTATAGGTTCAGGCTGAGGCTCAGAATCAGAATAATAATCATCAGAGATGTCATGATTCATTTCTTCCCAACCATTGGAGTCGTTTTGATTCAGACTTAGTAAATTATGCACACTTTCACTTTGTACTCCAAGTAGACAGAGTAGACTGATAAGACTTCATTCACAATGTGTGATTACATAATTAAGCATCATTCTCTTCCCCTCACTATTCAACTCTAAGTTTTGTAGTGATTCATATGTTGATGATGTAAATAATATTTGTTGGTCTGTGGTGTGTAATGAGGAGCAACCAGACGCTGCACTTGACGCATTTATGAAACTACAGTACTTATTCCAGTTACTAATAAGCACTCACCCATTAAGAAAATGACTGGATTGACAAGGAATTGAAAAATTGTATGGTTGAGATGGATGAGGCAGAAGATATGGCAATTAAGTCTGGCGGCAATTAAGTCTGGCAGCCCAACTGATTGGCAAACATAAGGCAAATTAAGACATGTGACTAAACTAAATAAAAATAAACTACACTATGAAACAAAGATAAATTATATAAAGAATGATAGTAAAAAGCTTTGGGGCACCTTAAAATGACATTTTGGGAAAAAAAGCCAACTCGGCTTTTTCATGTATTGAATCAGATGGCTCATTCATCACAAAGCCCACTGATACTGCAAACTACTACTACTTGGCAAGATAAGCAACAAACGCTGACACGACACATCCAAGTATTACGGATCAAATTATGAAAGACAAAAATTGTACTTTTGAATTCCGTAAAGTCGGTGTGGAAGAGGTGACAAAATGATTGTTGTCTTTCAACAATGACAAACCAGGGTCTGACAATCTAGATGGAAAATTACTGAGGATAATAGCAGATGTTATTTCCACTCCTATTTGACACAAATTCAATTTAAGCCTACTAGAGAGCATGTGCCCTCAGGCCTGGAGGGAAGCTAAAGTCATTCCACTACCCAAGAATAGTAAAGCCCCCTTTACTGGCTCAAATAGCCGACCAATCCGCCTGTTACCAACCCTTAGTAAACTTTTGGAAAGAATTGTATTTGACCAGATGCTATTTTGCAGTAAACAAATTGACAACAGACTTTCAGCATGCTTGTAGGGAAGGACACTCAACAAGCACAGAACTTACACAAATGACTGATGATTGGCTGAGAGAAATTGATGATAAAATGATTGTGGGGGCTGTCTTGTTAGACTTCAGTGCAGCTTTTGACATTATTGATCATAGTCTACTGCTGGTGAAAATGTATGTGTTATGGCTTTACACTTGCTATAATGTGGATAAAGAGTTACTTGTCTAACAGAACACAGAGGGTGTTCTTTAATGGAAGCCTATCAAATATTATCCAGCGAGAATCAGGAATTCCCCAGGGTAGCTGTTTAGGCCCTTTGCTTTTTTCAATTTTTACTAATGACATGCCACTGACTGAGTAAAGCCAGAGTTTCTATGTATACAGCTGACTCTATACACGTCAGCTACTTCAGCGACTGAAAGTACTGCAACACTCAACAAAGAGCTGCAGTTAGTTTCAGAGTGGGTGGCAAGAAATAAGTTTGCCGTAAATATTTCTAAGACTATTTGTATTTGGAACAAAACCCTCACTAAACCCTAAACCTCAACTAAATCTTGTAATAAATAATGTGGAAATTGAGCAAGTTGAGATGACTAAACTACTTTGAGTAACGCTAGATTATAAACTGTCACGGTCAAAACATATTGATGCAGTAGTAGCTAATATGGGGAGAAGTCTATCTATATTGTTTTATGTTTTATTTAAACTTTATTTAACCTGGTAGGCTAGTTGAGAACAAGTTCTCATTTACAACTGCGACCTGGCCAAGATAAAGCGTAGCAGTGTGAACAGACAACAATACAGTTACACATGGTGTAAACAATAAACAAGTCAATAACACAGTAGAAAAAAAGAGTTTATATACATTGTGTGCAAAAGGCATGAGGAGGTAGGCGAATAATTACAATTTAGCAGATTAACACTGGAGTGATAAATGGTCAGATGGTCATGTGCGGGTAGAGATACTGGTGTGCAAAAGAGCAGAAAAGTAAATAAATAAAAACAGTATGGGGATGAGGTAGGTCAATTGGGTGGGCTATTTACCGATGGACTAGGTACAGCTGTAGCGATCGGTTAGCTGCTCAGATAGCAGATATTTAAAGTTGGTGAGGGAGATAAAAGTCTCCAACTTCAGCGATTTTTGCAATTCCAGTGACAGGCAGCAGAGAACTGGAAGGAAAGGCGGCCAAATTAGGTGTTGGCTTTAGGAATGATCAGTGAGATACACCTGCTGGAGCTCGTGCTACGGGTGGGTGTTGCCATCGTGACCAGTGAACTGAGATAAGGTGGGGCTTTACCTAGCATGGACTTGTAGATGACCTGGAGCCAGTAGGTCTGGCGACGAATATGTAGCGAGGGCCAGCCGACTAGAGCATACATGTCTCAGTGGTGGGTGGTATAAGGTGCTTTAGTAACAAGACGGATGGCACTGTGATAAAATGCATCCAGTTTGCTGAGTAGAGTATTGGAAGCTATTTTGTAGATGACATCGCCAAAGTCGAGGATCGGTAGGATAGTCAGTTCTACTAGGGTAAGCGGCGTGAGTGAAGGAGGCTTTGTTGCGAAATAGAAAGCCAACTCTAGATTTGATTTTAGATTGGAGATGTTTGATATGAGTCTGGAAGGAGAGTTTACAGTCTAGCCAGACACCTAGCTACTTATAGATGTCCACATTCTAGGTCGGAACCATCCAGTGTGGTGATGCTAGTCGGGCGAGCGGGTGCAGGCAGCGAACGGTTGAAAAGCATGCATTTGGTTTTACTAGCGTTTAAGAGCAGTTGGAGGCCACGGAAGGAGTGTTGTATGGCATTGAAGCTCGTTTGGAGGTGAGATAGCACAGTGTCCAAGGACGGGCCAGAAGTATACAAAATGGTGTCGTCTGCGCAGAGATGGATCAGGGAATCGCCCGCAGCAAGATCAACATCATTGATATATACAGAGAAAAGAGTCGGCCCGATAATTGAACCCTGTGGCACCCCCATAGAGACTGCCAGAGGACTGGACAACATGCCCTCCGATTTGACACACTAAACTCTGTCTGCAAAGTAGTTTGTGAACCAGGCAAGGCAGTCATTAAAAAAACTGAGGCTACTGAGTCTGCCAATAAGAATATGATGATTGACAGAGTCGAAAGCCTTGGCCTGGTCGATGAAGACGGTCTTTTATCGATGGCGGTTATGATATCGTTTAGTACCTTGAGCGTGACTGAGGTGCACCCGTGACCGGCTCGGAAACCAGATTGCACAGCAAGGTTGGCCGAGGTTGGAGTAGCCATGAGGAAGGCATGGCCAGCCGTTGAGAAATTCTTGTTGAAGTTTTTGATTATCATGGATTTATCGGTGGTGAACGTGTTCCCTAGCCTCAATGCAGTGGGCAGCTGGGAGGAGGTGCTCTTGTTCTCCATGGACTTTACAGTGTCCCAGAACTTTTTTGGAGTTAGAGCTACAGGATGCAAATTTATGCTTGAAAAAGCTGGCCTTTGCTTTCCTGACTGACAGCGTGTATTGGTTCCTGACTTCCCTGAACAGTTGCATTTCACGGGGACTATTCGATGCTATTTTTATTTTACCTTTATTTTACTAGGCAAGTCAGTTAAGAACAAATTCTTATTTTCAATGACAGCTTAGGAACAGTGGGTTAACTGCCTGTTCAGGGGCAGAACGACAGATTTTGTACCTTGTCAGCTCGGGGATTTGAACTTGTAACCTTTCGGTTACTTGTCCAATGCTCTAACCACTAGGCTACCCTTGCAGTCCGCCACAGGATGTTTTTGTGCTGGTCGAGAGCAGTCAGGTCTGGAGTGAACCAAGGGCTATATCTGTTCTTAGTTCTGCATTTTTTGAACGGGGCATGCTTATCTAAGATGGTGAGGAAGTTACTTATAAAGAATGACCAGGCATCCTCAACTAACGGGATGAGGTCAATATCATTCCAGGATACCCGGGCCAGGTCGATTAGAAAGGCCTGCTCGCAGAAGTGTTTTAGGGAGCGTTTGACAGCGATTAGGGGTGGTCGTTTGACTGCGGATCGGTAGCGGATACAGGCAATGAGGCAGTGATCACTGAGATCCTGATTGAAGACAGCTGAGGTGTATTTGGAGGGCCAGTTGGGCAGGATAACGTCTATGAGGGTGCCCTTGTTTACAGATTTAGGGTTGAACCTGGTGGGTTCCTTGATGATTTGTGTGAGATTGAGGGTATCTAGCTGAGATTGTAGGACTGCCGAGGTGTTAAGCATATCCCAGTTTAGGTCACCTAACAGAACAAACTCTGAAGCTAGATCGGGAGTGATCAATTCACAAATGGTGTCCTGGGCACAGCTGGGAGCTGAAGGGGGGTCGGTATAGCAGGCAGCAACAGTGAGAGACTAATTTCTGGAGAGATTAAGTTTTTTAATTAGAAGTTTGAACTGTTTGGGTATGGACCTGGAAAGTATGACATTACTTTGCAGGCTATCTTCTCAGTAGACTGCAACTCCTCCCCCTTTGGCGGAAAATGTTATAGTTGGGTTTGGAAATCTCCAAATTTTTGGTGGCCTTCCTAAGCCAGGATTCAGACACGGCAAGGACATCAGGGTTGGCAGAGGGTGCTAAAGCAGTGAGTGAAACAAACTTAGGGAGGAGGCTTCTGATTTTGACATGCATGAAACCAAGGCTTTTTCGATCACAGAAATCAACAAATGAGGGTGCCTGGGGACATGCAGGGCCTGGGTTTACCTCCACATCACCCGCGGAACAGAGGAGGAGTAGCATGAGGGTGTCAGGCTAAAGGCTATCAAAACTGGTCACCAAGAGCGTTGGGGACAAAGAATAAAAGGAGCAGATTTCTGGGCGTGATAGAGTATATTCAGGGCATAATGCGCAGACAGGGGTATGGCGGTGTGCGGGTAAAGCGGAGGTAAGCCCAGGCACTGGGTGATGATTAGAGAGGTTGTATCTCTGGACATGCTGGTTGTAATGGGTGAGGTCACCACATGTGTGGGAGATGGGACAAAGGAGGTATCAGAGGTATGAGGAGTGGAACTAGGGGCTCCATTGTACACTAAAACAATGATAACTAACCTGAACAACAGTATACAAGGCATATTGACATTTGAGAGAGACATACAGCGAGGCATAAAGTAATCGCAGGTGTTGTGGTAAAGTGATACTCTGCCTTCTTAACAAGACTATCAACAAGGCAGGTCCAACAGGCCCTAGTTTTGTCGCACCTTGACTACTGTTCAGTCGTGTTGTCAGGTGCCACAAAAAAGGAGTTAGGAAAATTGCAATTGGCTCAGATCAGGGCAGCACTGCTGGCTCTTGGATGTACACAGAGTGCTAATATTAATAATATGCATGTAAATCTCTCCTGGCTCAAAGTGGAGAAGAGATTGACTTCATCACTACTTCTATTTATGAGAGGTATGACATGTTGAATGCACCGAGCTGTCTGTCTAAACTACTGGCACACAGCTCGGACACCCATGCATACACCCATGTGACAAGAGGTCTCTTCACAGTCCCCAAGTCCAGAACAGACTATGGGAGGCACAAAGTCCTACGTAGAGCCATGACTACATGGAACTCTATTCCACATCAAGTTCCTGACGCAAGCAAACACCTCATGGAACAGCGGGGACTGTGAAGCGACAAACATTGGCCCGCACACACACACACACACACACACACACACACACACACACACACACACACACACACACAGTATACATACACATTAATTTAGTAATGTAGATATGTGGTAGTGGTGGAGTATGGACCAGAGGGCACACAGTGTGTTGTGAAATCTGTTAATGTATTGTAATGTTTTAAAATTGTACAAACTGCCTTAATTTCGCTGGACCCCAGGAAGAGTAGCTGCTGCTTTGGCAGCAAATACAAATACAAACTCACTCATTCTTCCCCCTTTCAACCCCCATAACACTTTACTTCATTTATTTAATCTGTTATTATACTATATGTGTGAAATTATAGTTTTACGTTCAGTTTTGAGGCAATTATCAGGGTGATTAGAGTAATAAAACAATACAATTCATGAGCAGTCCAAATGACTGCTTTAGCGGTCCTAGTGTTAATGAGTTAGACAGTATGTCATCCTTGACATATTATGAATCCTCAAAACAATAAATGAGATAATCCTATAACTGATTACTTAATTCCTTGATTGACTAATTGATGGATTGATTGTGACTGACTGACTGATTGATTCATTGCCTTTTTTTCTGTTGTCACAGGATGAATTGGACCTGACAGACAAGAACAGGGAGGCAATGTTTGCTCTACCTGCCGAGAAGAAATGGCAGATCTACTGCAGCAAGAAGAAGGTGAGTTCTGGCACACACACACTCACACAGAACATTATTTAGAATCAACAATATTTATCCCATTGCCCTTAGTTGAACACACACACACACACTATATCCAATCTCATCTCTTGAACAGACTGTTCCCTCGTGCAGCTTCAGATTGTCAACATACAGTCCGAAAGGGGGAACGTTTTGGTTAGACCTCCCTTTCACCCCTTTCTCTTGCCATAATGTCCTTCCTTTCTCGTTCCATAACAGCGCTGGCTTACTCTGTGGTCAGGTCTCCGTGAGGAAACGACATTCTTGATAGAAGAAAGTGTGCTTGGACCCCTTGCTCAAAAGCAAATGAAATAAATACACAAGGTGTGCTTTCCAAATGGCACACTATCCCCTATGTAGTGCACTACTTTTGAACAGAGCCTTGTCTCTGGCGCCATTTGGGACATGGACATGAACTTCCCAAAGTCCTTTTGGGGAGAATCATTTTTGGCAAAGCACATGTGTTTTTTGACCATGCACATGTGCCCCTGTGTTTGCAGGGCAGGCTCTAGCCTTTTGGGGGCCCTAAGCAAAACAGTGCAGTTGTACAGCTGAATTATTACAATTCTACAAGTTCTGCTATGGGGTAGAGAGACATTTTTGCAGTTTTAAAGCAAATTTCCTGCAATTTGACACATTTTGTAATGACTAATGCCATGTTAATATGATATCTGAGTGAGAATGACTAACAAAATCAATGGGGGCCTGCCATCCCAAATAATATTCCCCGGCCAAAAAGGGTCCTCCTCTGCATCACAATGGGATTCCATGAACTTAGCGTCCGTTGCTATATCAATGGTGTGTTGACCTAATGGTTAGAATTTTGGAGAACATTACAGCCTAAATGACATTATTTTCATCATCGCTATGCAAACAAGGCTGATTTCCACGACTAATTTGCTGTTTAAGTTTTGTTTAGCTAATAAAATGAAAACATTACTTCTAACTACGTTTGGGTACCTGGTTAACATTACAACATGAAATCCATGTCTTACATGCTGATACTTTTCGGGAAATGGCAAAGAAAATATGTAATCTGCTTGACACATTAGCCACTTACAGCAAATATCCACTCCATTCATATGCAAATCCATTTGATTCATACACTGGCTTGTCTGACTGTAATGTTTTTATTTTCACCTGCCCTTCCCTAATCTACACTGAAATAATATAATTTCAGTAGTCCTCTGTTGTGATACATTTTTGTTCTATCTCACATAGATAATTAGTACACCCTTGTGGTTGAATATGTATGTATATATTGTAAGTCCTAGGTTACAACAATGAATGATGTGGAACAAATAAATACCATCAAAGGATACCTTACAACTTACAATAATGAACAGCTTGTGAAACAGCTGTGAAAACCAACCTGGCACTAATTTAAGATTTTAATATTTAAACTTTGATTGTTTTTGGTACAGTGTCATTCATTTATTTTCACCCCTCAAAAATATTGTACACTCACATGACAATCAGACTAAAATACTAAATTACTGTGTGTGGAATATAGAGGAGGTGGTTGCTGTGTGGGTGGGAGGTTCTGCCTGTCACTTGTTCTCAACAGGCAGACCGTCTCGGAAGGGGGACATGAAGAGGGAGACTGCAAAGTCCAGGCACTGCTGCTTTATTTGTTCTGAGTGTTTGCAGTGCTAGTGTTTATCGTTCATCTGTGTATCTCACATATTATGTGCCCAGTATGATAGAGCAAAAAAACTTTCTGAGCAGATAATGACAACATGACAATAACAGTAGCTGTAGATGATGTAATAAAACGTTGGAGCGTGCTTGGTAATGGAGGACCTCAGGTGATCCACGTCTGGATGTTGGGCAGAATTCCTAGATCATGGAGAACAGTAGCAGAGTTAAAGGGAACAGGATAGGACACAGAAACGGAAACAAGCAAACACACAGGTTACACTTTACTGCGAGAACATTTGGAGTAGAGCAGTGTTACAAATGGGCGATATGTACTTTTCAAAACTTCCGGGAACATGTGCTATGGTGAAACAAATTGAAAAGGCTTGATCTCCGGCGCCACAGTCTTCGCCCTCTCAAACTTCTGGCAGGCTAGAATGACCTTTAAGCAAAAAGTAACACATTGAAACATGTTGTGCTCTCTGATATGACATTCATTGAAATCATAATAATTTCAGATATAATAGAATGTGATTGATCAACAAAAGGTTATTTCACTTGCCCAGCTGTCCACCTCCTTGACAATTCCACATCAGAAGAAGCATAGGTTAATTTTGGAAATCATACGTTTCACTCCGAAATGGAACATGGCCTCCTTCTCCACCTTAGTAAAAATCACCCTCCTGTGTATGATTGCCAAACAAGTTGGAAGATAACAGTTGTTGAAACAGTCAAGTCTAAGTTAATTTGCACTGCTGTCTTAATCTCTCTGTTTCTCTCTCCATCTTGTTTCTCTCTCTCCATCTCTCTTTGTCTGTCTTCCACTCTTTTCCACTCTCTTCCCACCTCTCCCTCTCTCACTTTAATTATTTCTTTTTCACTTTCTTCCTCCCACTCTTTGTCTGTCTAGCGAAGACACCTAGTTAAGGGCATTTGGAATTACCATAATTGGTTACTCTTATCCATTTGATTGATCAGGTTTAACTTATAGCTAGACACCTCAATATGACAGACATATACAGTTGACGTCGGAAGTTTACATACACCTTCGCCAAATACATTTAAACTCAGTTTTTCACAATTCCTGACATTAAATCAGAGTAAAAATTCCCTGTCTTAGGTCAGTTAGGATCACCACTTTATTTTAAGATTGTGAAATGTCAGAATAATAGTGGAGATTATTCAGGTTTTTATTTCTTTCATCACATTCCCAGTGGGTCAGAAGTTGACATACACTCAATTAGTATTTGGTAGCATTGCCTTTTAATTGTTTAACTTGGGTCAAACTTTTCAGGTAGCCTTCCACAAGCTTCCCACAATAAGTTGGGTGAATTTTTGCCCATTCCTCTTGACAGATCTGGTGTAACTGAGTCAGGTTTGTAGGCTTCCTTGATCGCACATGCTTTTTCAGTTCTGCCCACACATTTTCTACAGGTTTGAGGTCAGGGCTTTGTGATGGCCACTCCAATACCTTTTGTTGTCCTTAAGCCATTTTGCCACAACTTTGGAAGTATACTTGGGGTCATTGACCATTTGGAAGATCCATATGCGACCAAGCTTTAACTTCCTGACTGATGTCTTGAGATGTTGCTTCAATATATCCACGTAATTTTCCTTCCTCGTGATACACCAGCCCCTCCTGCAGCAAAGCACCCCCACAACATGATGCTGTGCTTCACGGTTGGGATGGTGTTCTTCGGCTTGTAAGCCTCCCCTTTTTTCCTCCAAACATATGGCCAAACAGTTCTATTTTTGTTTCATCAGACCAGAGGACATTTCTCCAAAAAGTACGATCTTTGTCCCCATGTGCATTTGCAAACAGTAGTCTGGCTTTTTATGGCGGTTTTGGAGCAGTGGCTTATTCCTTGCTGAGGTACCTTTTCAGGTTATGTCGATATAGGACTCGTTTTACTGTGGATATAGATACTTTTGTACCTGTTTTCTCCAGCATCTTCACAAGGTCCTTTGCTGTTTTTCTGGGATTGATTTGCACCTTTTGCATGTGTGGAGTGGTTGAAAAATGAGTTTTAATGACTCCAACCTAAGTGTATGTAAACTTCCGACTTCAACTGTAACTATATCAGTGGAAGCTACTGAGGGGAGGACGGCTCATAATAATGGCTGGAATGGAGTCAATTGAATGGTATCAACCAAATGGAAACCACGTGTTTGATACCATTGCATTTACTCTATTACAGATATTATTATGAGCAATCCTCCCCTCGGCAGCCTCCACTGAACTATATGCACAGCTAGCAACATGTAGATGACCAACTAGCTAAATGGAAAATGGTTGTTGAAAAATAGTTGTACATAGCTAAAGCCTTCCAGTTATCTAATAGAAGTTACTGTAGCTGGCTAGCTGACTAGGCAGGCTGAGGTAAATAAGTACAGTACAGCTAGCAATGTAAATCTAAAAACAACTTAAATGATGTATTCCTATTTAACAGTATTGTCTTATATAAAGACAAAGAAAAAAAGGTAAAGAAAGCGTGTTCTCTTTTCAGTCTTTCCGGTCCTCTGAAGCAGCACATAGTCAGCAGGTTGTCACCGTCAAAAACGGCGTTCTTGGGGAGCAATTCTGAGTGTGCGTTTATGCGGTGAAATGGAACTAGAACTACCTGCGTCCTCTTTCCTTCGCGACCGCTACGAGGTAAAATAGAGCCAAGCAACCAGCATAGCAATGGACGCTTTGGTTCATTAAGTAATCAGGGACACTTTTTGGCAGGGGGACACTATTTGGTTCCACCATGATTACTACAAGTTTAGTATGCTGTCTAGACTAACTACCAATCAAAAAATTGTTAGCTGATATTGCTAACCTTTTTAAAGGTGACTCACCACCTAGATTCGGTCTTATGTAGTAAAATTTGAAATTGTGTTTTTTACATTGGATAGAGTAGAGACTCAGAGCTACAACATTTGACCCGATTCAGGAAACTAGGCGTATGTCGCAAGTCAGGACTTTACAGGAGAGCCGTTTGAACATAAAACTTTTTTTTTTATCAAAATGCGTTTTTTGGCAGAAATGCCTTCTCGAACATGTGAACTTTAATGTTCCTTAATAAAAAACTTGTATGCCATCTGTAAATACGAATAGAATTGTTAAATTACGAGCCTTGTTTGCTCAGCCACAGAAAAATTAGCAACCTTCCATCTAGCCATGATTGGCTGAGATAATGAGTGGGCTGGACATGCCGAGATAGTAGTTGGGATTGGTCTGCCATATTGAAGGCTTCAGTGTATTTGAGCTCATCAGTCTGTGTTGGTAATCCTGTCGACCGCGGCTTTAAAAAAAAATGTATTATGTAGTGGAGTTGCATAAGTGTTGCTGTCCATTTTCTGGAGGATCAAGTTTTGAAATCAGTGAAATTAGAGTATGATAGCTAAAGAGATGGAGAAAACACTTGTCTCTGGATTACATCTTCAAACTAAGGGCACTCGTGGTATGGCATTCCTGACAGGGAGGGGGAAGCGTCCATCATGCTAGCTAGCTAACGTTAGCTGGCTGGTTTCCTAGCTGACGTTATTGTTTGTTTAGTTGGCTGTTTTTATGTTATCCATAGGTAAACAAATCATCGGCCAGAGCGTCAAGTGTACGCTGCGAGAGCGAAACGAGATGGGTGGGGCTAAAGCTTAAGAGTGTGTGAATGATGCTGAATGGTGTAGACAAAGAACTGCTCTTCAATACCAAAACATGCAAGGTGATTTTCTCAAAAGTGAGTTTACAAGTTGATCAACTTTCAATGCAGAATTACTTTCCTATTGTTCCTCAAATACAGTGTATGATGAACCATGTTGTAGCTCTAAGTCTCTACTTTTATCCATTGTTAAACACCATTTCACATTTTGCTACATAAGACCGAATCCAGATGGTGAGTCACATACGGTATATCATACACTCTGTGAGTCTCCCGTACTAAAACAGAGCTAGGAAAATATAGGCCAGGACCAAGGAACAAGTCACAACAAAAACAAGGTGTACACACCAAACACACCTCTCATTCATAGGCAGCCAGGGGTAATGGAGTATAGGGAAATGGGGAGAAGAACAGCACCACCGACTGCTTAGAATGTAGGACGATGTCCACACACACACACACACACACACACACACACACACACACACGGGGACATTCAAACGTATGCAGGCACGCATGAATGCACGCACACACACACAAAGCAGCCATTGTTTGGTCGAGATGACAGTGATTTTAATGGGAAGTACCTCAGAGCCATAGCACGGATTAGGGAAACTTTCCTTCCCTCAGTCTCTAGAAACAGTGGCCCTCTTGTTACTTGGGCAAAACCAGCAGCTGCTGTTGTCGCTGTTGTTGTTTTGCCTGTATGATAACATTTGGAATGCCAATAAGAGTTTTCAAGTCCACTTTAGAAATGTATCTATAAAACTGCAGTGCAGTGTGTTTTAGGATCTTGAAATTAAAATATCTGTATATTTTGTAAGTATTTTTGGACTTTATTGAACCGATAGAGCGGATGACAGTGGGGAAAGAGCGAGAGAGGTTAGTAGCCCGGATTCTAAACTATGTCGACACCATATACATGTGTGCCGGAGGCTGCAGTGCAACTTTCTTTGAGGTCCAGAGTTGAGTTTGAGGGCTATATCAGCTGTATGAAGGCAAGAGTGTTCAAGGCAGTTTTGAATGTCAGTCTGTTGCCTCAAATTTGTCTCTTGACCTGTGTGCACCTACATTGTAAACTTTAATTCATAGGCTAGGTTGTACCAACCTCATGATGGCTATAGGGAAAATTTGAGTATGATGTAGTAGCCTAAAGCTATCGCTGTTACATTGAACCGGGTGAATGGAATATGAATAACAGTCCTCACATATGATGTAATGGAAATAAATAAAATAATGATCATCCTCGGGGCACCATGGAAATCGGGGCACCAAGGAAAGTATTCAGATTACAATATAATATTTTTTAAATATTTTCATATCTGATCAATAGTCTTATGATAAATTATTTATTTATTTTACCTCAAATTAGTCTCATTCCAAATGTCGTAAATTGTTGGTTATCTGCACGAACCCAGTCTTCATTATGAGTCATCCATACTGTTTAAATTATTATTATTATTTTTTTTTTACCTTTTATTTAACTAAGTCCGTTAAGAACAAATTCTTATTTTCAATGACGGCCTATGAACAGTGGGTTAACTGCCTGTTCGGGGACAGAACGACAGATTTGTACCTTGTCAGCTCGGGGGGTTGAACTTGCAACCTTCCGGTTGCTAGTCCAACACTCTAACCACTAGGCTACCCTGCCGCATCATCCACAGAAATGCATAAACAAACAAACATAGTAAATGTGGTTACATGAAATGATAGGAGAATATGCCCTAGTGGCTGAACCGGCATGGCGGCTTGTTAGACAAAGGAGAAATGGGGGATCGACTAAGAAGTCACTACAGAGTTAATTATAACAATTACAATGCTAATCCTTTACACAGGAACGCTCACTCATTCGGGAACAATTGCAATCAATATATATATATTTACGCTCAGTGTGTCGTCTTGATCGCTGGTGAAAAGTTAGTGTCTTTCGTAGAATTGTCCGTCTCTCTCCATCTCTCTCTCGGTCTTGGTTAGAGGGGATAGTTCAAAGTGACATTCGTTATAGAATGTATGTTTCGGCGGTTGTCGTTCTTCGCATTCAATGATACTGAATTCCTAGCTGTTCTTATTCTGTCGGTAACATCTTTCTGGTAAGAAGAGGGGCGGGGGCGTATGCCTTATGGCTAACGAGACGTGGTGTGGTCACAAAAGCATACAGGAACTCAAGTCCTTCTGTTCACCTGATTTAGAATTCCTCACAATCAAATGTCGACCACATTATCTACCAAGGGAATTCTCTTCGATTATAATCACAGCCGTATATATTCCCCTACAAGCAGACACATCGATGGCTCTGAACAAACTTTATTTGACTCTTTGCAAACTGGAATCCATACATCCTGAGGCTGCATTCATTGTAGCTGGGGATTTTAACAAGGCTAATCTGAAAACAAGACTCCCTAAATTGTATCAACATATCGATTGCGCAACCAGGGCTGGCAAAACCTTGGATCACTGCTATTCTAACTTCCGCAACGCATATAAGGCCCTGCCCCGCCCTCCTTTCGGAAAAGCTGACCACGACTCCATTTTGTTGATCCCTGCCAACAGACAGAAACTAAAACAAGAAGCTCCCACGCTGAGGTCTGTTCAACGCTGGTCCGACCAATCTGTTTCCACACTCCAAGACTGCTTCCATCATTTGGACTGGGATATGTTTTGTATTGCGTCAGACAACAACATTGACGAATACGCTGATTCGGTGTGCGAGTTCATTAGAACGTGCGTTGAAGATGTCGTTCCCATAGCAACGATTAAAACATTCCCAAACCAGAAACCGTGGATTGATGGCAGCATTCGCGTGAAACTGAAAGCGCGAACCACTGCTTTTAATCAGGGCAAGGTGACCGGAAATATGACCGAATACAAACAGTGTAGCTATTCCCTCCGCTAGGCAATCAAACAAGCTAAGCGTCAGTATAGAATCTCAATTCAACGGCTCAGACACAAGAGGTATGTGACCGGGTCTACAGTCAATCACAGATTACAAAAAGAAAACCAGCCCCGTCACGGACCAGGATGTCTTGCTCCCAGGCAGACTAAATAACTTTTTTGCCCGCTTTGAGTACAATACAGTGCCACTGACACGGCCTGCAACCGAAACATGCGGCCTCTCCTTCACTGCAGCCGAGGTGAGTAAAACATTTAAACGTGCTAACCCTCGCAGGGCTGCAGGCCCAGACTGCATCCCCAGCCGCGCCCTCAGAGCATGCGCAGACCAGCTGGCTGGTGTGTTTACGGACATATTAAATCAATCCCTATCCCAGTCTACTGTTCCCACATGCTTCAAGAGGGCCACCATTGTTCCTGTTCCCAAGAAAGCTAAGGTAACTGAGCTAAATGACTACTGCCCCGTAGCACTCACTTCCGTCATCATGAAGTGCTTTGAGAGACTAGTCAAGGACCATATCACCTCCACCCTACCTGACACCCTAGACCCACTCCAATTTGCTTACCGCCCAAATAGGTCCACAGACGATGCAATCTCAACCACACTGCACACTGCCCTAACCCATCTGGACAAGAGGAATACCTATGTGAGTATGCTGTTCATCGACTACAGCTCGGCATTTAACACCATAGTACCCTCCAAGCTCGTTATCAAGCTCGAGACCCTGGGTCTCGACCCCGCCCTGTGCAACTGGGTACTGGACTTCCTGACGGGCCGCCCCCAGGTGGTGAGGGTAGGCAACAACATCTCCACCCCACTGATCCTCAACACTGGGGCTCCACAAGGGTGTGTTCTGAGCCCTCTCCTGTACTCCCTGGTCACCCACGACTGCGTGGCCATGCACGCCTCCAACTAAATCATCAAGTTTGTGGACGACACAACAGTGGTAGGCTTGGTTACCAACAACGACGAGACGGCCTACAGGGAGGAGGTGAGGGCCCTCGGAGTGTGGTGTCAGGAAAATAACCCCACACTCAACAAAACTAAGGAGATGATTGTGGACGTCAGGAAACAGCAGAGTACACATCGATGGAACAGTAGTGGAGAGGGTAGCAAGTTTTAAGTTCCTCGGCATACACATCACAGACAAACTGAATTGGTCCACCCACACAGACAGCATCGTGAAGAAGGCGCAGCAGCGCCTCTTCAACCCCAGGAGGCTGAAGAAATTCGGCTTGTCACCAAAAGCACACACAAACTTCTACAGATGCACAATCGAGAGCATCCTGGCGGGCTGTATCACCGCCTGGCACGGCAACTGCTCCGCCCACAACCGTAAGGCTCTCCAGAAGGTAGTGAGGTCTGCACAACGCCTCACCGGGGGCAAACTACCTGCCCTCCAGGATACCTACACCACCCGATGTTACAGGAAGGCCATAAAGATCATCAAGGACAACAACCACCCGAGCCTGAGACTGAAAAACAGCTTCTATCTCAAGGCCACCAGACTGTTAAACAGCCACCACTAACATTGAGTGGCTGCTGCCAACACACTGACTCAACTCCAGCCACTTTAATAATGGGAATTGATGGGAAATTATGTAAAATACATCACTTGCCACTTTAAACAATGCTACCTAATATAATGTTTACATACCCTACATTATTCATCTAATATGTATACGTATATACTGTACTCTATATCATCAACTGCATCTTTATGTAATACATGTATCACTAGCCACTTTAACTATGCCACTTTGTTTACATACTCATCTCATATGTATATACTGTACTCGATACCATCTACTGTATCTTGCCTATGCCGCTCTGTACCATCACTCATTCATATATCTTTATGTACATATTCTTTATCCCCTTACACTTGTGTGTATAAGACAGTAGTTTTGGAATTGTTAGTTAGATTACTTGTTGGTTATTACTGCATTGTCGGAACTAGAAGCACAAGCATTTTGCTACACTCGCATTAACATCTGCTAACCATGTATATGTGACAAATAAAATTTGATTTGATTTATAAGAGTTTAACCACGTGGTATGGTTAAAAGATTCAGCAATGGTCTGCAACCTTTGTAATCCCGTGATTGAGAGAAACATGGTCTGCTGATCGAAAACCCGATTGGGGTTTTATTCGGAAGGGCCGAAGAGGGCTGTCCCAGGATGTCTGACCCTAACTGGGCTCAGGGTCGGTCCTCTGATTTAGTTCAAATCAAAAGGGAATTGTATTTTTCTTAATTAAACAGTCCACAATCATATTACACAATTACACAAACAGTATCATACTCACTCATTCATCTTATACAACAATTAGTTGTAAACCTCATATCTGAGGCAATTATATAAACAACATTTTGGTAATGTGTCCACACCGTCTCTCTTGAGCTTCCCAAGTTGTGACAAACGGACCAGTTCGTAGCTGGATACTTCACCAATATTTTACACTTTCTCTGGAACTTGAAATTTGTTTGTACTTCAAGTTCTGTGAGGTGGAAGGATTTCCTATGTCTCCATGAAAAATGGCTCTCTATAACTATGTGTCCATGAGGTCTTCTCAGGAATTTATGACTTCTGACCACAGCAGCCTACTTGAGGGAGGCAAGTGGGAGAGGGGGATGGGGTTGCTATACTCAGAGGCCAACGTCATGACATTAACAAGTAATATCTTACACAACATATACACAATACACACAAATCTAAGTAGGAATGAATTAAGACTATATACATATGGAGCGGAACGGACTAAAAAATAGTAGAATAGTATAGAACATGGTATATACATATGAGATGAGTAAAGCAATATATGTTAACATTATTAAGTGACTAAGATACTGTAGAATGGTATAGAATACAGTATATACAGTGCCTTGCGAAAGTATTCGGCCCCCTTGAACTTTGCGACCTTTTGCCACATTTCAGGCTTCAAACATAAAGATATAAAACTGTATATTTTTGTGAAGAATCAACAACAAGTGGGACACAATCATGAAGTGGAACGACATTTATTGGATATTTCAAACTTTTTTAACAAATCAAAAACTGAAAATTTGGGCGTGCAAAATTATTCAGCCCCTTTACTTTCAGTGCAGCAAACTCTCTCCAGAAGTTCAGTGAGGATCTCTGAATGATCCAATGTTGACCTAAATGACTAATGATGGTAAATACAATCCACCTGTGTGTAATCAAGTCTCCGTAATCATCCCTCTAAGCTTTCAGCTCATACAAGGAGAAGACTGATCCGAGATGCAGCCAAGAGGCCCATGATCACTCTGGATGAACTGCAGCGATCTACAGCTGAGGTGGGAGACTCTGTCCATAGGACAACAATCAGTCGTATATTGCACAAATCTGGCCTTTATGGAAGAGTGGCAAGAAGAAAGCCATTTCTTAAAGATATCCATAAAAAGTGACATTTAAAGTTTGCCACAAGCCACCTGGGAGACACACCAAACATGTGGAAGAAGGTGCTCTGGTCAGATGAAACCAAAATAGAACTTTTTGGCAACAATGCAAAACGTTATGTTTGGCGTAAAAGCAACACCCTGAATACACCATCCCCACTGTCAAACATGGTGGTGGCAGCATCATGGTTTGGGCCTGCTTTTCTTCAGCAGGGACAGGGAAGATGGTTAAAACTGATGGGAAGATGGATGGAGCCCATACAGGACCATTCTGGAAGAAAACCTGATGGAGTCTGCAAAAGACCTGAGACTGGGACGGAGATTTGTCTTCCAAAACATAAAGCAAAATCTACAATGGAATGGTTAAAAAATAAACATATCCAGGTGTTAGAATGGCCAAGTCAAAGTCCAGACCTGAATCCAATCGAGAATCTGTGGAAAGAACTGAAAATGTGGCCAGTGACTTCTAGTCTATGCCTAAAGGCAGCAGCCTCTAATGTGCTAGTGATAGCTGTTTAACAGTCTGATGGCTTTGAGGTAGAAGCTGTTTTTCAGTCTCTCGGTCCCAGCTTTGATGCACCTGTACTGACCTCGCCTTCTGGATGATAGCGGGCTGAACAAGCAGTGGCTCGGGTGGTTGATGTTCTTGATGATCCTTTTGGCCTTCCCGTGACATTGGGTACTGTAGTTGTCCTGGAGCGCAGGTAGTTTGTCCCCGGTAATGTGTTGGGCAGCCCGCACCACCCTCTGGAGAGCCCTGCGGTTGCGGGTGGTGCAGTTGCCATATCAGGCAGTGATACAGCCCGACAGGATGCTTTCAATTGTAGATCTGTAAACGTTTGTGAGGATTTTAGGTGACAAGCCAAATTTCTTCAGCCTCCTGAGGTTGAAGAGGGTCTGTTGTGCCTTCTCCACCACACTGTCTGTGTGGGTGGTCCATTTCAGTTTGTCTGTGATGTGTACACCAAGGAATTTGAAGCTTTCCCCCTTCTCCACTGTGGTCCTGCCGATATAGATGGGGGGTGCACCCTCTGCTGTTTCCTGAAGTCCACGATCATCTCCTTTGTTTTGTTGACATTGGGTGAGAGGTTATTTTCCTGGCACCACCCTGCCAGAGCCCTCCCTGTAGGCTGTCTCGTCATCGTTGGTAATCAAGCCTACTACTCTTGCATCGTCTGCAAACTTGATGACTGAGTTGGAGGCGTGCTTGGCCACACAGTCGTGTGAACAAGGGAGTACAAGAGGGGGCTGAGCACACACCCTTGTGGGGCCCCAGTGTTGAGGATCAGCAGAGTGGAGGTGATATTTCCAAACTTCACCACCTGGGGACATTCAGGACCCAGTTGCACAGGTCGGGGTTCAGACCCAAGGCCTTCAGCTTAATGATGAGGTTGGAGGGTACTATGGTGGTGAATGCTGAGCTATAGTTAATAAAAAGCATTCTTACATAGGTATTCAACAGCCTGATCAAGTCTATGCGAAGGAGATAGTGGTCACACCAGATATTTTGAAAATCTGAGATGACAGGGTGATTAACAAAAGGCTAAGCTGTGTTCCAATATATTTCACTTTTGATTTTCATGAATAGGAAGATTTTCTAGGAAGATTTATGTCTGTTGCGTTATGCTAATTAGTGTAAGATGATGAAAGCGGTCCCGTTCACGGGATGGGGTGTCAGAGGTTAATCACCCTGTCATCTCAGATTTTAAAAATATGTTTTACAGCCAAAGCTAGACAAGCATTTGTGTAAGTTTATCGATAGCCTAGCATAGCATTATGCCTTGCTAGCAGCAGGCAACCTTGTCACGAAAATCAGAAAAGCAATCAAATTAAATTGTTTACCATTGATGAACTTTGGATGTTTTCACTCACGAGACTCCCAGGTAGATAGCCAAAGTTAATTTTTCCCAAAATATTATTTTTGTAGTCGAAATAGCTCCGTTTGTTCTTCGATCGGAAATTGCGGTCACGACAACGCCGAAAAATATTCCAAATTAGCTCCATAATATCGACAGAAACATAGCAAACGTTGTTTAGAATCTATCCTCAGGGTGTTTTTCAAATATCTATTCGATAATATATCCACCGGGACAATTGGTTTCTCAGTAGAAGCGATTGGAATAATGGCTACCTCTGTACTTTACGCAAGATTTTCTCCGGGAGCATCATGTGACCACTTGCGCAATGTAGCCCCCTACGGGTATTCTTCAACATCATCATAGCACATTCACAGCTCAATAGGGACTCATTGGCACGCAGCGCTTTCAAAATATGGGAAAGTTTTTTTTCCAAAAATGAAAATACTGCCCCTAGAGTCGCAACAGGTGTTAAGGTATCTGTGACCAACAGTTGCATACTGTATCTGCATTCCCAGTCATGTAACATCCATAGATTAGGGCCTAATTTATTTATTTAAATTGACTGATTTCCTTATATGAACTGTAACTCAGTAAAATCTTTGAAATTGTTGCATGTTGCGTGTATATTTTTGTTCTGTGTAATATTATTTATATAATTAGTGTAACCTCAATATTATATATAATTTTGTCCTCAGACCATGCATCCATAGAACTGTCTATGAATTTGAGTGGTTACATTTCTCCAACCTCATCCCTCAGCTGTTTACCAAAACGGTGGTGGGGTGTAGGGTTTGTTTGTGTCTGAACCTATTACCCACTACCCATATTTGTTGTGTCACAAATAACACCCTATTCCCCTTATAATGCACTATATAGTCTGATTTGCCTAAACAGAACAAAAAACATTTTATTTGTCACATGCTTCCGTAAACAACCGGTGTAGACCCACAGTGAATTGCTAATTTATGGGTCCTTTTCCAACAATGCAGAGAGATATAAAAAATGTAAATAGTGACACAAAAAATAAAAAACATAACAATAACATGGCTATATACAGGGCCTGTGTTTACCCTTTGCCTTTTTGATGACTCGTTGGTCGTAGTGGGATTTCTTATAATGTCCTGATTAGTTTCCCACTCATTGAAAGCGTCAGCTCTAGCCTTTAGCTCAGTGCGTATGTTGCCTGTAATCCATGGCTTCTGGTTGGGGTTTGCACGTTCAGTTACTGTGGGGACGTTGTCGTCAATGCACTTATCAATGAAGCCAGTGATCTCTGTAGTGGTGGCTTCACTCACGGCTGTCACAGCTTTGGACAGCTTCTCCTCTAGAGTCCAAGGGATTCAGGCAGAAAGCCCTAGCATCTCACTGAAGGCCTGGGAGCCCAGTTAAAGGAACCGACTAGCCCTCCATTAACCAGAGAATGGACGAAACACTTTAGGCCGTTGTAGAGGTAGGCAGGGGTCGACATCCCCGTTCCAGAACTAACAGCTTACCTGGCTACAGAAATCAGTGAATGAGCGAGTTGGAGTGAGTTAGGGCCAAAATCAGGATTTTGGCGCTTCAGAAGACGTGAAATGGGCTCCCTACAATCTTGGAAACACGTGTGTGTGTGTGTGTGTGTGTGTGTGTGTGTGTGTGTGTGTGTGTGTGTGTGTGTGTGTGTGTGTGTGTGCGTGTAATGGGGTCGTGATTGGGCAGATAATGAAGTTGGCAGATGCCAACCAACACAGTGGTCTTCCAATGTTGATTTTATTCCCCATTTACTGAAGTAAGAATGAGGTTAAGACTGAAACAAACCCAAGAAACTCCTAATGCATTTCATAATTCCTTTTAGAGCGAACCTTATGTCTTGGCCATGATATGCCTTATGTCTTGGTTAAAATATGAAGCTGTTTTTTGAGATTCCTTGATTGATTTGATTTAGATAACACAGAAATAAAATTGACAACACACCTTGAAGGGAGCACAGTAAAACATGTATAAGTAACTCATATTCCAAGTTTTTTACAGCTGTTTAGAACTTGAATATTGTGTTGATTGAACAGTGAAAGGAACTTGATTTATTTATTTTTTTATATAGTTTTATTGGTGGAAAAAGGGGTTAAATATATGTAAAAAATATATATATACGGTGGGGCAAAAAAGTATTTAGTCAGCCACCAATTGTGCAAGTTCTCCCCCTTAAAAAGATGAGGCCTGTAATTATCATAGGTACACTTCAACTATGACAGACAAAATGAGAAAATAAAATCACATTGTAGGATTTATTTGCAAATTATGGTGGAAAACAAGTATGTGGTCACCGACAAACAAACAAGATTTCTGCCTCTCACAGACCTGTAACTTCTTCTTTAAGAGGCTCCTCTGTCCTCCTCTCGTTACCTGTATTAATGGCACCTGTTTGAACTTGTTATCAGTATAAAAGACACCTGTCCACAACCTCAAAACAGTCACACTCCAAACTCCACTATGGCCAAGATCAAAGAGCTGTCAAAGGACACCAGAAACAAAATTGTAAACCTGCACCAGGCTGGGAAGACTGAATCTGCATTAGGTAAGCAGCTTGGTTTGAAGAAAACAACTGTGGGAGCAATTATTTGGAAATGGAAGACATACAAGACCACTGATAATCTCCTTCGATCTGGGGCTCCACGCAAGATCTCACCCTGTGGGGTCAAAATGATCACAAGAACGGTGATCAAAAATCCCAGAACCACACGGGGGGACCTAGTGAATGACCTGCAGAGAGCTGGGACCAAAGTAACAAAGCCTACCATCAGTAACACATTACGCCGCCAGGGACTCAAATCCTGCAGTGCCAGACGTGTCCCCTTGCTTAAGCCAGTACATGTCCAGGCCCGTCTGAAGTTTGCTAGAGAGCATTTGGATGATCCACAAGAAGATTGGGAGAATGTCATGAAACCAAAATAAGATGCTATCAGATGAAACCAAAATGTAACTTTTTGGTAAAAACTCAACTCGTCGTGTTAGGAGGACAAAGAATGCTGAGTTTCATCCCAAAAAATACCATACCTACTGTGAAGTATAGGGGTGGAAACATCATGCTTTGGGGCTGTTTTTCTGCAAAGGGACCAGGACGACTGATCTGTGTAAAGGAAAGAATGAATGGGGCCATGTATCGTGAGATTTTGAGTGAAAACCTCCTTCCATAAGCAAAAGCATTGAAGATGAAACGTGTCTGGGTCTTTCAGCATAACAATGATCCCAAACACACCGCCCGGGCAACGGAGTGGCTTCATAAGAAGCATTTCAAGGTCCTGGAGTGGCCTAGCCAGTCTCCAGATCTCAACCCCATAGAAAATCTTTGGAGGGAGTTGAAAGTCCGTGTTGCCAAGCAACAGCCCCAACACATCACTGCTCTAGAGGAGATCTGCATGGAGGAATGGGCCAAAATACCAGCAACAGTGTGTGAAAACCTTGTGAAGACTTACAGAAGACAACAAAGTATTGAGATAAACTTTTGTTATTGATTTGCAAATAAATTCATTAAAAATACTACAATGTGATTTTCTGGATGTTTTTCTTCTCATTTTGTCTGTCATAGTTGAAGTGTACCTATGATGAAGATTACAGGCCTCTCATCTTTTTAAGTGGGAGAACTTGCACAACTGGTTGCTGACTAAATACTTTTTTGACCCATGTCTATGTGTGTATATATATATATATATATATATATAT
This sequence comes from Oncorhynchus keta, assembly GCF_023373465.1. NCBI lineage: Eukaryota > Metazoa > Chordata > Actinopteri > Salmoniformes > Salmonidae > Oncorhynchus > Oncorhynchus keta. The sequence continues at coordinate 55,051,628 of NC_068422.1, read as the reverse complement.
ATATATATGTATATATGTATATATGTATATATATATATATGTATATATGTATATATATATATATGTATATATGTATATGTATATATATGTATATATATGTGTATATATATGTATATATATATATATATATATATGTATGTGTGTATATATATGTATATGTGTATATGTTTCCTGATCTTTCTTATACAGTTCCTTCTTACACAGTTCCATCCACTAATATTGGCAGCCTTGGTAAATATGAGCAAAACAGACAAAAAAAAATGTCTTTATTGTTTATCGTTTTTGGCTTTCATTAAAATAATTCACAACATTCTAACCGTTAAATAAAGTAAAATAATTTAATGAAAAAATACATTCTTATTATAAAAAAAATAGATTTTTCTCAAATATATGTGTGACAAAATTATTGGCACCCCTTAAATTTTTTTAGTTCATTTTTGTTTAACCAGGTAGGCTAGTTGAGAACAAGTTATCATTTACAACTGTGACCTGGCCATGATAAAGAAAAGCAGTGAGACGCAAACAACAGAGTTACACATGGAATAAACAAACGTACAGTCAATAACACAATAGAAAAAAAAGTCTATATACAGTGTGTACAAATGGTGTGAGGAGGTAAGGCAATAAATAGGCCTTAGTAGCTAAGTAATTACAGTTTAGCAAATTAACACTGGAGTGATAGATGAGCAGATGATGTTGTGCAAGTAGAAATACTGGTGTTCAAAAGAGCGGAAAAGTAAATAAAAACAATATGGGGATGAGGTAGGTAGATTGGGTGGGCTACTTACAGGTGGGCTATGTACAGCTGCAGCGATCAGTTAGCTGCTCAGATAGCTGATGTTTAAAGTTAGTGAGGGAAATATAAGTCTCCAGCTTCAGTGATTTTTGCAATTCGTTCCAGTCATTGGCAGCAGAGAACTGGAAGGAAAGGTGGCCAAAGGTATTTGCTTTGGGGATGACCAGTGAGATATACCTGCTGGAGCGCGTGAAGAAGACCACAATGGAAATAAGTCCCAGACTTTATTGTGTGTTATCCTCAATGCATTTATTCATGTGCATGAATGGCTTTTAAGTTTTACGTGTGCTTGTTTTTTTTAAATGGTCAAATGAATAAACTAAACTACGGGTGGATGTTATCGTGACCAGTGAGCTGAGATAAGGCGGCGCTTTACCTAGCATAGACTTATAGATGACCTGGAGCCAGTGGGTCTGGCGACGAATATGTAGCGAGGACCAGCCTACTGGAGCATACAGGTCGCAGTGGTAGGTGGTATAAGGGACTTTTGTGACAAAACAGATGCCACTGTGATAGATAGACTGCATCCAGTTTGCTGAGTAGAGTGCTTTGTGTCTTCTCCTATAATGCGTATTGAGGTTGGAGAACACATGGCAAGGGATCTGAGACCATCCTCCCTATAGAATCTCTCTCGATCCTTCAGATTCTGAGGTCAATGCTTGTGGACTCTCCTCTTCAGCTCATCCCACAGGTTTTCTATGGGGTTTAGGTCAGGGGACTGGAATGGCCAAGGCAAAACCTTGATTCTGTGGTGAGTGAACCATTTTTGTGTTGATTTTGAGGTGTGCTCTGCTGGAAGATCCAACCACGGCCCAGTTTAAGCTTCCTAGCAGAGGCAGCCAGGTTTAGATTAAATATCTGCTGGTACTTGGAGTCACTGATACCATGTATCCTAACAAGTTGTCCAGGGCCTTTGAAAGGAAAACATAGAGCCCGGTCCCATTGAAAGTTCCAGTAACGTTTGGCAAACTGTAGGTACTTGAGTTGGTTGTTTGATGACAGCAAAGACTTTTTTAAGGTAAACCTCCCAAACAACTTGTGGTTATGTAGGTGGCACGTAAAATATGTATGGGAATATACTTCAGTTAGATTATTATGGCACACGTTTCTGAGAAAAGTATATATTTCATTTATCTAAACTTTTTTAAAACTTCAATTAAAGGTTAGATTTTTGTGAATATTTTGAATGAAAGACCAAGAGGATAAACAGCAAAGAAAACATTTTCACAGCCCGTTTTTCTCATCTTTAGCAAGGGTGCCAATATTAATGGAGGGCACTGTATCTCTCAGATTAAGGACAGACGCTAAAGAACAAACTAACTTTTTGATTTTATTTGGGACTATTTGTTGTTCCATGTAGTGAATCTGTTATTCAATGTGTTTAATTATCCTTGGTATGACCTTCCTAAAACAATTCCATATAGCTTAGTAGATGTGAGTATGAGGAGAGAGCGATAGAGAGAGACTTAATCAAATGCCCTCACATTTCTCATCCTTCCATGGGCTCCGTCATAGCGTTGCAGGAGGACTTTGTTTTCAACGCAACTCTCCTCAGGGTCTATCTATTCTCCTAGTTATTAACAAAAATACTAGCCCTTATCAACTGTGTTTGACTCCTAGCCTTGCATGGATTTAGCCACAAAGCTGACAAGGTAATATTTATTATTTGTTTCTCCTGAGGGCACTGTTTTTATTCAGGCACTAGGGAACAGCCTACTACCGTTAGGACCCCCAAAACAAACAACCCCTGTCTGGTAATCACCTCTCATTTGTCCTGAAACAAGATGGAAATTACAGTATTTTGTGCAGACTTGTGAAGCTGCCAGGGTAAATGTTGCATTGGACTTGACATGTTTTGAGCCGTATCGACTGCTGAAATTCGACAAAAAGGGTCTGGAGAGTTAAGTTTTTAATCTCGCCATCAATATCAGTCTGGCTGTATGTCCAGACCGAGTCTGTTGACTAATGTGGCAACAAGAGAACACAGCTAGTCTGAGAACAGGGAGTGCTAATAGTAGTTTTTCTTTTGAATCAACACCAGAGTACAGTATGAACCTGGAGAAAACACTGGCCTTATTGTCTGCCCTGCATTTAAACACTTATTTATTGGGTATGGTTAACACTTCAAGGAAGGGGTCACTACATATACATTTAGCGCTTAGTAGAAACTACTAGGTGTCATCAGGTCAGAAATAAATTACTGCAAGTTAAGCCGTTTTTTAATCATGTGCTTTACATACATACCAAATTCTGTAAACAAAGGAAGTATGTATGCGCCTAATAACTGGCCCGTTTTGTCATCTACTCTGAATTCCAGTATTGACATGTGTTGTTTGGAGTGAGGAGAAAATTCAGCATCTCTTGGAGGACGGTGAAGGTTGATAGAAGTGCTCCTTTACTGTTACAATAGAGAAGCACTTTTATCAACTTCCACTGTCCTGCAAGACTTGCGGAATTTCCTCTTCACTTAATTTTGCTGCTAAATTCATGCATCGGTTGGAAAGTGAACCAACGGCAGTGTTCCCTTCCATATGTTTGGTTTTGTTTGGAAATTCAGGGGCACATGCACTGACATGGGACTTGAGAACGATTGTTCCGTTGACACTCGTGTGTGGGACTTGTGCCTCCACAGAAACATGTTGTACCCTGGTAAAATACTTGAGGGCTTACCATGTACTGGACCCTGTCCTGCACAATTGATCATATCAACAAAATTCAATGATTGATTAGGAGAAACTCAGTGCACGGAAACAACCCAACAAACAGTCTATGTCCCAAATTCCCTACATACTGTGATGCACTCCTTTTTACCAGAGCTCTATGGGCCTTGGTCTAAAGTCGTACACTAAATAGGGAAAAAGGTGCCATTTAATGTAGACAGTTAGTAAAGGCACACTAATCAAACTGTTTTCCAGTTCCTTACGTTCTCATGGGTACACAAACTGAGCCTGAAGTTCTCGACTCCCCTGTGCTCAAATCCAAGCTAAACAGTACCAGATGTGAAACATTGGTGAAGGATCTCGGAGCTAAACTGTCTTCATATTCTCCTGTGCGTTTGTTGCTCGTGGCATCGCTCTCCCTGGAAAGGCCAGTACAAATTGATTTCCGACAACGCTATTGAAAAGCATTGTGCAGAATACTCCATCCCGAGGGGTCTTTCCCTGACTGTATTAAAATGCCAAAACAATTGAATAGTTTGATCAAATCAAATCCAATTTTATTTGTCACATACACATGCAGATGTTAATGCGAGTGTAGCGAAATGCTTGTGCTTCTAGTTCCGACAATGCAGTAATAACCAACAAGTAATCTAACTAACAATTCCAAAACTACTGTCTTATACACAGTGTAAGGGGATAAAGAATATGTACATAAGGATATATGAATGAGTGATGGTACGGGGCAGCATACAGTAGATGGTATCGAGTACAGTATATACATATGAGATGAGTATGTAGACAAAGTAAACAAAGTGGCATAGTTAAAGTGGCTAGTGATACATGTATTACATAAGGATGCAGTCGATGATATAGAGTACAGTATATACGTATGCATATGAGATGAATAATGTAGGCTAAGTAACATTATATAAGGTAGCATTGTTTAAAGTGGCTAGTGATATATTTACATCATTTCCCATCAATTCCCATTATTAAAGTGGCTGGAGTTGTGTCAGTGTCAATGTCAGTGTGTTGGCAGCAGCCACTCAATGTTAGTGGTGGCTGTATAACAGTCTGATGGCCTTGAGATAGAAGCTGTTTTTCAGTCTCTCGGTCCCAGCTTTGATGCACCTGTACTGACCTCGCCTTCTGGATGATAGCGGGGTGAACAGGCAGTGGCTCGGGTGGTTGATGTCCTTGATGATCTTTATGGCCTTCCTGTAACATCGGGTGGTGTAGGTGTCCTGGAGGGCAGGTAGTTTGCCCCGGTGATGCGTTGGTGCAGACCTCACTACCCTCTGGAGAGCCTTACGGTTGAGGGCGGAGCAGTTGCCGTACCAGGCGGTGATACAGCCCGCCAGGATGCTCTCGATTGTGCATCTGTAGAAGTTTGTGAGTGCTTTTGGTGACAAGCCAAATTTCTTCAGCCTCCTGGGGTTGAAGAGGCGCTGCTGCGCTGTGATGTGTATGCCGAGGAACTTAAAACTTGCTACCCTCTCCACTACTGTTCCATCTTCTTCACGACGCTGTGGACCAATTCAGTTTGTCTGTGATGTGTATGCCGAGGAACTTAAAACTTGCTACCCTCTGTTCCATCGATGTGGATAGGGGTGTTCCCTCTGCTGTTTCCTAAGTCCACAATCATCTCCTTAGTTTTGTTGACGTTGAGTGTGAGGTTATTTTCCTGACACCACACGCCGGGAGCCCTGTGAGTGGACCAATTCAGTTTGTCTGTGATGTGTATGCCGAGGAACTTAAAACTTGCCCAGTACCCTCTCCACTACTGTTCCATCGATGTGGATAGGGGTTAGTGTTCCCTCTGCTGTTTCCTGAAGTCCACAATCATCTCCTTAGTTTTGTTGAACGTTGAGTGTGAACAGCAGTTATTTTCCTGACACCAGCTGGTCTGCGCACTCTGCCGAGGGCCCTCACCTCCTCCCTGTGCAGGCCGTGTTTTCGTTGCAGGCCGTGTCAGTGGCACTGTTGTTGGTAATCAAGCCTACCACTGTTGTGTAGACCCTGCCACATCCTCTTGCAAACTTGATGATTGAGTTGGAGATGTTACCAGACACCTTGCGTGGCCACGCAGTTTCTGGTGGGTGAACAGGGAGTACAGGAGAGGGCTCAGAACCCAGCACCAGTCTTGTGGGGCCCCCAGTGTTGAGGATCAGCGGGGAGGAGATGTTGTTGCCTACCCTCACCACCTGGGGGCGGCCCGTCAGGAAGTCCAGTACCCAGTTGCACAGGGCGGGGACAGACAGACAGACAGACAGACAGACAGACAGACAGACAGACAGACAGACAGACACATTGTCTGAGACTCAGGGTCTCGAGCTTGATGACGAGCTTGGAGGGTACTATGGTGTTGAATGCCGAGCTGTAGTCGATGAACAGCATTCTCACATAGGTATTCCTCTTGTCCAGATGGGTTAGGGCAGTGTGCAGACTGTGGTTGAGATTGCATACTATTATGTCTGTGGACCTATTTGTTCCTTGGCGGAGGGGAGACTAGTCATAAATTATATTAAATTGTGGAAAAAGGCTTGAGATACTGCTTTGTACCAGGGTGGGAGAAGAGACGGGACAGTTCGAAAACTAATGACGTCATTTTCAGTTTATAACCTGTGGTAAACTGTATCGTGTTCAGTACTCTTGTGAATAAACTCTGCTATTTGACTTTAAGACTGGGCTCTGTTCATTATTATAAAATAAGGGTCTTACAAATCCTTATGAATTGACAGTGTTTAATTTTAATTGGGTATTAAAACATAGAGCAATTTAATTCCTGTAACAGAAACCCATGTTTCTTTAGCACTACATCCCTGGCCAACACTCTGTGGTCCATTCCATGTAGCACTCTAACCTATGACTCTGCTGTTGCAATTACTATGCTCAAACCAACTGAGAACCTTTATTAAGTACTTTTGTGTACATGGATTATTTTCTGTGTTTTCTTCATGTGTTTTCCCTCTCTTTTTGTCTCTGTTCAGGAGCAAGAGGACCCCAACAAGCTGGCCACAAGCTGGCCCGACTACTACATCGACCGCATCAACTCCATGGCTGCTGTAAGTGACAACTTTGAAGGGATACTTCAGGATTTTGACAATTAAGTTCTATATCTACTTCCCCAGAATCAGATGAACTCATGGATACCATTGTTGTCTCTGCTTCCAGTATGAAGGAAGTTAGAGGTAGTTTCACAAGCCAATGCTAACTAGCGTAAGCGCAATGACTGGAAGTGTATGGTATCTACTAGCATGCTAGCAGTTACTATAGACATCCAATGCTAGTTAGTCTGGGGAAGTAGATAAAGGGCTTCATTGCCAAAATACAGAAGTATCCCTTTAACTTTCTCTAACCTACATTTCTCCTTAAGGTTTCTACCTGTGCCTCCCTCCTTTTTATTTCCCACTCTTTTGTCTCTCTCCTTTTCTCTCACCTTGGTCAGCAACATCTAGGAGCTTTGGTCACCTAATTCGCTGCTGGCAGCTCTTAGTGCATTCCTACCATCCAAACCCAACACTCACACCCAGAGCCAATGTCACACTCCCTAGTTAGTCACTCAGAAGTTTCCCTAGTGCAGGTTTTAATGAACACAAAACAATCAAATAAAAGCAACACAAGCAACACAAGTAAAGCAATGTGCATGTAAGAACAATACAATCATATGTAAACAAATCCAATGTGCAGCACATTATATCCGTTCTCTCCTTCATAAAGAAATATGGTGCTGCTGGCCTACCATCCTGTATGTATGCATCTTTGTTCACTTGAGATTGAAATGTAAAAATGTCAGCATATTTCCTTTGCCTGGTTTAAGTAGTGATCTGCTAGGGGAGACGATGTGCCCGCTGGCACTGAGCACTCTCTGATGGCACGCTGGTTGTTGCGATGCACAAAATCTTCCTGGCAACCCTGGCAAGATGAGGCAGCTCTGATGCATGGCCCCTCCTCCACACCAGTGGATCCTCTTCTGCTGGAATGGGTGGCAGAGATAGGTAGACCTTGATCTCTTCTTTCACTCTGTCTTCTGGGGTGGTTGGAATCTGACCCTCTTTACCTCAACAAGGCAGCAGAGAGGTGATCTTTCTCAGCAACCCAGCCAGGCCTCTCCCCTCCGATGCCACTGTGGGGGTGCTGGTGGTGGAGGCGCTGCTGGTGCTTTGGGGTTCTTCCCTGACTTGTGCAGCTGCCAGCTTCAAGGCCTCTTGGACACAGCTGTCAGTGTAAAATTTTACTGCCTCAGACTCATCTAAAAATCTCCTTTTGAAGTGCGGGTCAATGAAACAAGCATGACTCTCTGCCTTCTCTGTGTATCTGTTGTTAAGGTCTTCTCTCATTACCCTTTTCATCTCCTTGGTCAGGGATGGTTCCGTATCCGTTTCCACCAGAACATCAATGGTGATGTGGTCCAGGACAGGCTTGATGGCTGACAGTGTCACTCGTGTCTCTGAGGCAAGTGCAACTGTAAACTTGCTCAGCGGTTCAAGGAGCTGGCACAGTTGCTCCATGACACTTATGTCAGCATCCTTGGGCATCAGATGCCATGTTCCTTTTTCTCCAGCCAGTGTCGCACAGACTGGCTGCTGTTGGCTGAGGAAACACTCAAGCATGTTGGGTGTGCATCCCCATCGGGTCACCACATCATGGATCAGAGCCTTCTGTGGCATGTTGAGGGCAGCTTGCTTTTCTCTCAGTTCTCGCCTTCTCTTCCAGCTCTGTCAGAAGCCTTGGACCAGATGACGGCAGGCCTTGACTGCTGTGTCATCTCTCTGAATTTTCAGAGCCTTTGAAATGGCCAGGTTCAAATTATGGCCAAAGCATCCAAGCCACAGATCTGGGAACTCTTCAAAAGCCTTGATCATGTTTGTTGCGTTGTCTGTGGTAATGCAGACCAGGTCTTCTCCTGTCGATCCCCCACCCTTACAGCATATTCTCAAACTCTCTGATGTTGTGAGCCGAGTGATCTTCCTGGAAAGAACTGTGTTTCCAGGCAGTTTGATTCCAGTTGCCAGTCTGGGGTGAGGTAATGGATAGTGAAGCTGATGTAGGGTTGGCCACCCCTGCTGGTCCAGAGGTCAGTAGTTGCAGCAAACCATGTGCTTTGATCCAACCTTTTTCCAACATCCGCTTTAACCTGGATGTACAGGATTATGATTTCAGTCTTAGAAAATAATGTTTGTGATGGCACTTTGTAGTGAGGCACGGCAACATTCATCAGCCTCAGGAAGCCAGGCCTCTCAACAATTTGAAATGGCATCATGCCCTTGGAAATGTAATATGAAGGGCTGCAATGAGGTCTTGATCATTTTTTGATGTGGGTGCATAAGCAGCCTGCCTTTTTAAATGCTGGAGTGTCTGTGTCACAACTGTAGATGAGGAGTGACCAGTAGCATCACTGGGTTTGCCTGCTGCATGCCCACTCCTTTAAACAAGGGAATAGCAAATGTATTATTATTTTTATTATTAATGGTGTTACATTATAATTATTCTCTCTCTCTCTCTCTCTCTCTCTCTCTCTCTCTCTCTCTCTGTCTCTCTGTCTCTCTGTCTCACTCTCACTCTCACACACACACACACACACACAATCTTCTGTGTTGCATTGGAGTATATGCAGTAACCCCATGCACAATTTACATAAATACAAAGGAGTCACTGTGATAGTAATCGCAATGAGCCCAACAATTGACATAAATACAGGAGTCTTATATAGGAGTCTATTTTATTTCACCTTTATTTAACCAGGTAGGCAAGTAGAGAACAAATTCTCATTTACAATTGCGACCTGGCCAAGATGAAGCAAAGCAGTACGACACGTACAACAACACAGAGTTACACATGGAGTAAAACAAACATACAGTCAATAATACAGTAGAAAAATAAGTCTATATACAATGTGAGCAAGTGAGGTGAGATGAGGGAGGTAAAGGCAAAAAAAGGCCATGGTGGCGAAGTAAATACAATATAGCAAGTAAAACACTGGAATGGTTGATTTGCAGTGGAAGAATGTGCAAAGTAGAGATAAAGTGTTTCCAGTTTCAGAGATTTTTGTAGTTCGTTCCAGTCATTGGCAGAAGAGAACTGGAAGGAAAGGCGGCCAAAGGAAGAATTGGTTTTGTGGGTGACCAAAGAGATATACCTCCTGGAGCGCGTGCTACAGGTGGGTGCTGCTATGGTGAGATCTTGGTTGAATACAGCAGAGGTGTATTTAGAGGGCAAGATGGTTAGGATGATATCTATGAGGGTGCCTGTGTTTACAGCTTTGGGGTGGTACCTGGTAGGTTCATTGATAATTTGTGTGAGATGAGGGCATCATGCTTAGATTGTAGGATGGCTGGGGTGTTAAGCATATTCCAGTTTAGGTCGCCTAGCAGCACCAGCTCTGAAGATAGATGGGGGGCAATCAGTTCACATATGGTGTTCAGAGAACAGCTGGGGGCAGAGGGTGGTCCATAGCAGGGGGCAACAGTGAGAGACTTGTTTTTAGAGAGTTAGATTTTTAAAAGTAGAAGTTCAAATTGTTTGGGTACATACCTGGATAGCAGGACAGAACTCTGCAGGCTATCTTTGCAGTAGATTGCAACACCACCCCCTTTGGCCGTTCTATCTTGTCTGAAAATGTTGTAGTTAGGGATGAACATTTCAGAATTTTTGGTGGTCTTCCAAAGCCAGGATTCAGACACGGCTAGAACATCCGGGTTGGCAGAGTGTGCTAAAGCAGTGAATAAAACAAACTTAGGGAAGAGGCTTCTAATGTTAACATGCATGAAACCAAGGCTATTACGGTTACAGAAGTCATCAAAAGAGAGCGCCTGGGGAATAGGAGTGGAGCTAGGCACTGCAGGGCCTAGATTCACCTCTACACCACCAGAGGAACAGAGGAGGAGTAGGATAAGGGTACGGCTATGTTCTGGTCTGAGTTGCGTTGTACAAAACTGGCGATATATTTTTGAGCTAAAGGATAGCTGATGACCACAAACTGTGATTAGCTGAATACTAACATTAGCCAGTAAACTGGCTAGCTTCTGGTCAGCTTCTGGTTAGCGTTTCATGGCTAAAGCTATAGTGGCTATAGTGTTTCTCCTGTTGGAACTCTTTTACAACCAAGTTGACATCTGCCGGATTTTAAATGAACAAAATATGTTGGTTGGTTGACTAAACTACATAACGTGTTATCGTGTGCATTTGGCGAATAGAGTCTGCAGATACACGACGCATACAGCAGTGAACAACATTTAGTGTTTTTACACTAAAAGCTTCAGTTTACATTATTGACAAGCTATTAGCAAGTTAGACAGACAAACCATGACATTTTCTCCCATTCTGGAGGTTAATGTAAATAGTCCAGGTGGCCATTTGATTAATTGTTCAGCATTCTTATGGTTTAGGGGTAGAAGCTGTTAAGGAGCCTTTTGGACCACTTGCGTGTGGTAGCGGAGAGAACAGTCTATGACTTGGGTAACTTTTGGGCCTTCCTCTGACACCTCCTCGTATATAGGTCCTGGATGGCAGGAAGCTTGGCCCCAGTGATGTACTGGGCCGTACGCACTACCCTCTAAAGCGCCTTATGGTCGGATGCCGAGCAGTTGCCATACCAGGTGGTGATGCTACCGTTCAGGATGCTCTCTATTGTGAAGCTGTAGAACTTTTGGAGGATCTGGGGACCCATGCCAAATCTTTTCAGTTTCCTGAGGGGGAAAAGGTGTTGTCGTGCCCTCGTCACGACTGTGTTGGTGTGTTTGGATCATGATAGTTCGTTGATGATGTGGACACCAAGGAACTTGAAACTCTCGACCCACTCCACTACAGCCCCATCAATGTTAATGGGTGCCTGTTTGGCCCTCCTTTTCCTTTAGTGATCGATCAGCTCCTTTGTCTTACTCACATTGAGGGAGTTGTCCTCGCACCACCTTCACAGGTCCCTAACCTCCTCCTTATAGGCTCTCTCATTGTTGTTGGTGATCAGGCCTACCACTGTTGTCATCATCAAACTTAATTATTATGGTGTTGTATTCGTGCTTTGCCATGCAGTCATGGTTGAAGAGGGAGTAAAGGAGGGGACTAAGCACGCACCCCTGAGGGGCCCCAGTGTTGAGGAGCAGCGTGGCAGATGTATTGTTGCCTACACTTACCAGCTGGGGGTGGCATGTCAGGAAGTCCAGGATCCAGTTGCAGAGGGAGGTATTTAGTCCCAGGGTCCTTAGCTTAGTGATGAGCTTTGTGGGCACTATGGTGTTGAACGCTGAGCTGTAGTCAATGAACAGAATTCTCATATAGGTGTTCCTTTTGTGCAGGTGGGAAAGGGCAGTGTGTAGTGCGATTGTGTCATCTGTGGATCTGTTAGGGCAGTATGTGAATTGGAGTGGGTCTAGGGTTGGATGATGGTGTTGATGTGAGCCATGACCAGCCTTTCAAAGCACTTCATGGTTACCGATGTGAGTGGGATGGGATCACAAGTCACAATTTTGCAAGTCTCAAGTCTTAACCTTCGAGTCAAGCCCCAAGTAAAGTTCCAAGTTCCACAGCTCAGGTCATGTCTCAAGTCCCTAAATTTGGGCTTCGAGTCCTCAAGTCAATGTTTAAGTGTTTTACGACCATTTCAATGCTATTTTCAATTTCATTTCAAGCTAGTTAGTTCAAGAACAGTACCTCACTTCAGCTAGCTAGCAATCATTTTATTCGTACCTCTCTTTATGGGACTTCACATGACTGACTCATGTCTAACATATCCATGGAATGCATGATTGATATTTTGATATGTAGCCTGTCAAAATAGGATTTATTTTTGATTCTTCAGAGATGTATTTGCCAACATCTTTGTGCATATTGGTCTAGGCTATATTATTCGCCACCTGAGGAAGTGGGAAAACACTAAGCTAAATTTGAATATGATCTTGTTGCTAGATAGATTAATCAATTAGCCTACATGGCTATCAGTAAATGTAATGCCCTACAAAAAATGTACAGTGCTAGGCCTAGGCTAGGCTACTTGATGTAAGACTATTCACTGCAAATGGCATGCCACTCGGTGGGCGCATCAAAATCATAATCCATAATTTCAATATTAAGAGGTGAGAAATAAATTATATACTCATAGAAAGCTATGACCCACCTCTCTGTAACTAGAGCAACAGTAGTTGCTTTGAAAACTGTCTTTTACCCGCTATTGCATTTTGAGCAACAGGTCATGTACTTGTATTTACAGTTCAACATTTTGTTGTGTTACAGCCTGAATTTAAAATGTATTAAAGTTAGATTTTTTTTCCACTGGCCTACATAAAATACCCCATATTGTCAAAGTGGAATTATGTTTTTTTGAAATGTTTACAAATTAATTAAAAATGATGAAGCTGAAATGTCTTGAGTCAATAAGTATTCAACCCCTTTGTTATGACAAGCCTAAATAAATTCAGGAGTAAAAATGAGCTTAACAAGTCACATAATAATTTGCATGGACTTACTATTTGTGCAATAACAGTGTTTTACATGATTTTTGAATGACTAACTCATCTCTGTACCCCACACATACAATTATCTATAAGCTCCCTCAGTTGAACAGGGAATTTCAAATACAGATTCAACCACAAAAAAAACAGGGAGGTTTTCCAATGCCTCGCAAAGAAGGGCACCTATTAGAAAATAGAAAGACATTGAATATCCCTTTGAGCATTGTGAGGTTATTGATTAAACGTTGGATGGTGTATCAATACACCAACAATACAGTCACTACAAAGATACAGTCAACTCAGTTGCGGGAGAGGAATGAAACTGCTCAGGGATTTCACAATGAGGCCAATGGTGACTTTAAAACAATTCTCGTGTTTAATGACTGTGATAGGAGAATACTGAGGATGGATCAACAACATTGTAGTTACTACACAATACTAACATAATTGACAGAGTAAAAAGGAAGAAAAAAAATATTCCAAAACATACATCCTGTTTGCAGCAAGACACTAAAGTAATACTGCAAACAAATGTGACAAAGCATTAAACGTTTTATCCTGAATACAAAGTGTTATGTTAGGGGGAAATCTAATGGAACACATTACTGACTACCACTCTCCATATTTCCAAGCATAGTCGTGGTTGTATCATGTTATGGGTATGCTTGTAATTGTTAAGAACTGGGGTGTTTTTCAGAATAAAAATGAAAGTGAATGTAGCTTAGCACAGGCAAAATTTGAGAGGAAAACCGACTTTACACTAGACACTGGGAGATTAATTAATCTTTCAACAGGACAATAACCTAAAACAGAAGGCCAAATCTACACTGGAGTTGCTTACCAAGAAAGACAGTGAGTGAATGTTTTTGACTTAAATCTACTTGAAAAACTATGGCAAGACCTGCAAATGGTTTGACAGAGCTTGAATAATTTCTTTATGAATAATGTGAAAATGTTGCACAATCCAGGTGTGGAAAGCTCTTAGAGACTAACCCAGAGACTCACAGCTGCCAAAAGTGATTCCACAAAGTATTGACTCAGGGGTGTGAATACTTCTATAAATGAGATATTTCTGTATTTCATTTTTATTTAAGTCGCGAGTCATAGATGCTCAAGTCGAAGTCAAGTGGGAAGTGTTTTTTCTTTTGCCAAGTCAAGTCTCAAGTCACAAAATGTGCATCTTGAGCTGTGACTCGAGTCCACATCTCTGACGACAACACAATGCGATACCATCTTGCTTTTGGAAACCCCTGCTCCCATTAAAGCTGTATTAAATCCAAGAGCAAGGAATGAAGCATCTGAGTAAATTAGTTAATGAAACAAACTGCATCCCTTTTCTCATGATACTAAAAGATTGTATTAGACTTGGCTGTAGAAGCTCAGTGTTTCCCCTTACTTAAAATTTTCCGGCAGGGCACAAAGGCTTCCAAAGCAACTGGCTTTAAACTAGGTTGGAAGGCCATCCCACCTATTTCATGGTAAGAGAACCACTGTAATGACGAATGAACCTGGGAGAGATCGAGGGCAATGGTGCATATGATATAGAGATGTCAGTACAACCTCAGTGACTGGCAGCTTTGTGTCACTGCCCCTTGACCCCTGACTTTAGCGCTCAAGTCTGAGACACAGTGACTCCACGAATGTTTGTGAATCAGAAAATCAGAAAATTTGCACCGACTGCTAAGGAATGACTAATCGAGAGATTGAAAAACAGCATTTATCTCAAAGCCATCAGATTGTTACTCTTTTAAAGAACTGTGTGACTCTGAATCTCGCTCATTTAATTAATGTGCATACAAGACCAAATCCCAGAGCACCTAACAAATGCAGTTGTCCATTAATTGTTGCTAGGTAGACTCATAAACATTGGTTTCAGTGAAGGGGCAGTAAATTGGTTTAGGAACTATCTTTCCGACAGAACACAATGTGTATATACTGACAATCACAAGTCTAGCTTTCTTGAGATTAATAGAGGTATGCCCCAGGGTTCCATTTTAGCTCCTGTGGTGTTCTCAAGATGTATTAATGATTTGGGAAATGGGATGCAACCAGCAAAGTTACATCAATATGCAGATGATAGTTTTATATTAATGTGCTCCTTCTCTGGTTCAGACTATTGAAGAGATCCAGACTGCTTTTCAGTTACTGCAGGCCTCCCTTTATGGTCTCAAAGTGGTCTTGAATATACAAAAAACTAAATTCATGACCTTTACCAGAGCTAGAACTCTGCCAGAGAACGTTAGCATTGTCATATCTGGTGGCTTATCCATTGAAAAGTGACAAGTTGTCCTTTAACGTGCATGTGGATAATCTTGTGACAAATCTTAAATTGGGTTTTTATTTTTTGTAATAAGGCTTGCTTCCCCCTTATGGCTAGAAAGAAGCTTGTTCAGGCCACTTTTTTTTTCTCTGTAATTGATTATGGTGACTTGTTGTATATGCATGCAGCCTCCTCCTTACAAAGACTGGACTCTGAATGACACTTGTCCTGTGTCATTCAGGCTGAGGATACAGGGCCAACCAAGTAATGGCATTTGATATTTGGGCTTTCTATAATAATAATATAATATATGCCATTTAGCTGACGCTTTTATCCAAAGCGACTTACAGTCATGTGTGCATACATTCTACGTATGGGTGGTCCCGGGAATCGAACCCACTACCCTGGCGTTACAAGCGCCATGCTCTACCAACTGAGCCACAGAAGGACCACGTTACATTTTGTTGATAATTTTGATAATTTTCCTGGCAGACATGCCCAAAGCAACAAACATTATTGACTCAGGTAAGGAACAACTGTGTCCTACCTGAGCCTGGTACATATGGTAGTATCTGGAAATACTATTACTGAAGCGGAGGAACACACAAACAAAACCCATTTTGGTTGTATAGAAATCCCTAAGATACATGCTTTAGTGCTGTGAGAGCCCCCCATTTCTCTCCCCACTTTTCATTCACCCCCTACATCTCTCCCTCTTCACAAATTTTCTCTCCCACTGTCTGTCTTTCTGTCCTCCACCCAATGAGATTACACCATTCATAGAACACTTTCACAGCCCTGTGCTGTACAGTTTCTCCACCTCCAAGTTGAGAATTCAACAGCCACCAAGCACCAACTCAAAATGGTAGCTAGCGCCCAGTTCTGATAAGCCACATTAAGTCTCTCTAACCTGCTGTGCAGAGAGTAGCTAACACATTGTACCTCAGAGTTCTCCTTTGGAGTTCAGAGGGTTTCTGTTGGGATTGCATGACTAGCTGGAGGTGTGGGTTGGGTTGTCTTGCGATTCTAGCGCCTCTTGTTAGAATTAGCATCTGTGTGTAATGACTGGCTAGCGCTAGTATAAAAACGTAGATGTCTGGCATCTTTCGTAGTTCTGGAGAGCTACAGGGGGTGCAGGCTCTTGTTCAAGCCGAGCACTAACAAACAGACTTCAACTAATTGTTTTTGCTTGATTGGTACAAGAGCCAGCACATACTGTAGCTTTCCAGGACCAGGTTTGGCGACCATTGCATGATAAAACATTTGGTTTTAGGCTAGTGTCTGGCTGGCTATATTCTAGACTGAAATAGTGTGCTCTACTGTGGGTAAGCAGAAGGGTAAGGTACTGTGTCTGGCCACAGGTTAGCACTAGCACACAAATACCAGATGTATCTGGAAGTTAGCATTTTGGCTAGTAGCTTTGACACGGTGAACTGGCTCACTGCACAAGCAAATAGTTTGTCCTCTCTCCGAATCCTCTGTCCAACTTCCTATTGAGAATGAACATACTTATTTAGAGAAACAGGAGCCAGAGACATGACTACTTGGCAAGGGCCTCAGAACCATCTGGACAAGGCTAAGCCGGCCCGATGGATGTTATGACTGAAACATCTGTAGGTTACACAGACGCACACAGAACCAGAAGTATATATGGAAGTACTTTAGTGCCAAAAAAAGGGTTAGATATTTTTCATATCTCTCAGATAGACACTTCAAAACATACTTTTTTTTACTGTTTCGCCACATTTGAATGTTATTCAATACATTTCTATGGACTAACGGTAGTAAGGCCAAATTCAATTTATCATCAAATATTTTGTATCTATATTTTTGTGATTCTTACTGGGGTCCTAAAATTCTAAATTAAATAGTTAAAGGATCCTTGGTGTGCCCATCTTAAAACAATTCCAAGTGTTAGTTTAGTAGAAACCCTGCCCCGGGCCATTAGACCTTTTGGCATAGTCGTACAGCCTCTACAAACGCATTATGCCTCTTTTAACAGCAGGAAAAAGGAGAAGATGTGGTCTGTTTGATTTGCAGGTGCCAAAAACAGAGCCAGTCCCCCATAATGAGCTTAGATGTTGGTGAGCAATCTTTTTACACAGAGGTTTTCTGGTGTTACGGATGACTGAGAGATCTACATATACCATGGCATTGTTGAATATTCCTTTCTGATAGGCTTAAAGGGTATTTTAGAGCATGCATTATTTCTCTATAACGCGCTGTGTATTTGCACGGTAGAATTCAATGGCTATAGTTCATTTTTACAAGTTTTGTTTGAGTTGCTTTTGGTATTGATATTATGAATTCAATTTTCATTATAGCAAGCTTGGACTGATGGTTTGGTTAGCTAAACTAGCAAGTCTGTTTGTTTGGTTACCACGTCAACTACTGTAGCTATCTAATAAACGTGCTACTTACTTCAGTGGATGTTGAACACATTTCTACCGGCAAATGTGTAAATAGTATAAAAGTCATAATGTCCTAAACATAGCTAAATGACGGCATCGCAAAATTTTCATAATTGGCCTTTGGCATATAATTGTGATGGACTCTGTAGTAGAGAGGAATAATGTCGTGGGAGAGACAAAAAGTGAGTAAAAAACACCATAAATATGTTTAGAACTACAAATTAACTTTCTTCTGGGTTTTTTTTAATGTCACAATTCCAACCCTCCTCCTTTATCCGGGCTTGGGATCGGCAAAATTGACCCAAAAGATACACTCGGGCTGAGTTACTTCGTTTTTATTTTTATTTTTTTTGTTTTTTGTTACATCCCACCCTGAAAGTAAGCCAGGGCGGGATCAGCCAGCGGTGGCTTCCCAGATGCGTGATTCATTTGCAGTCTGGACACGGAGGGGTGAACATATCCTGCTCTGACTGCAGTGAGAGGACTGGGCCGCCTGTGAGTGTTTTGGTACTGGGGTATGGCCCACGGCAGCACCCGCACCCACTGCTCATTGAGAAGAGTGAGAACGATATGTGCTTTCACATCAGCATCTCCAATAACACCAGAAAAGGTTGCTAGATTTGTCGCTAGTCGCTTTTTTGAAACTGTGTCGCTAGAGTGGTCTGAATACTCGCTAAATATAGCGTCAAAGTCGCCAACACTCATTCATTATTTTCCATAGAATGTATAGCCCCTTGTTGATTATCCCTTACACACAGCAACAGCGCACAGCCTCTCATATAATTAATTTCATGATAATAATGCTGAGCTCTCTTTGTACACAATCAGTCCTGGGTTCAAATACTATTCCTAAAATACCAACCACTTTCACAAACATTCGAAGCAAGTATTCAGACATCGTCCACTTGAAAATACAATTAGTGAAGCACTTCAATGTACCTGGAAATACACCTGGAAAGTATTTTAAAATACTCAAGTATACTGACTCAAATACACTCTTATACATTCAACCCAGGCATCTGAAAACGGTATTTGAAACAAGCAATGCGAAAATCCTGTCAAATATAACTTGGCAGACCACCTGGCATTCAATCAAACAAAATCACCTAGTTTGGGCTGTGCAAATTGAAAATACTCAAATACACAGAAAAAGTATTTCAAATACACATGCATTTGAACCCTGGTCTGCCCACAGTCTAGCTTGGTCGCCCCTCCCCACCCACTGAAAGTCAAACTTATTGGAGAACTCCAATGATGAACTGATTTTGTGTTCCTTATTGTGCAGTTATGATAAAGATCATTCAGACTCCCTTCAACTAAGCCAGAATCAAAGGTTCTCCTTTAAAATACCGTTATCATAATTGTTTTCTGCTGTGTCATGGAGTATGATTTGTCATTGTGCAGATGCAGACCCTGTTCGCCTTTGACGAGGAGGAGATGGAGATGAGGAACAAAGTGGTGGAGGACCTGAAAACAGCACTTCGGACTCAGCCAATGAGGTAGGGTTTTGAACCACAGCTGGCAAACATTGTCATTAACAGCTGTTCATCCTCATCTTTCACCTATCTACCTCAGGATGACCTCTCTTGTTACTCACACTCTATGGTAAAGTTAAATGGCTCCACCTCAATGTCTCTTCGTAAGAGAGCACTGTGTCACAAGGTAGGTCTATACACTTCATTACTTACAGTATACACTGTATATGGGATCATTTTCATCACCAGAAAAGCTTTTGCATTCTTTATTAGACAGGGCAATTCCCCTCTCCTCTGTTTGACACATTCAGCAGCAGCTTTGAGATCTCATTGATCAACCACACAGAAACATGTGAGGAGGTTTAGACAGCCCAGCCAATATTACATGTAAGGGACATTTATATACTTAACATTAAGAACACCTGCTCGTTCCATGACAGAGACTGAACAGGTGAATCCAAGTGAAATCCAGGTGAAATCCAGGGTCAAAGTTGGTTTGATGTCTCTAGCTTAGACGGTTAAAGAGTTCGTGTCGGTGGGTTATTTTATACACATTTATGCACATGTGTATACAGTGCCTTCAGAAAGTATTCATACCCCTTGACTTATTCCAAATTTGGTTGTTACAACTTGAATTCAAAATGGATTCAATTGAATCCACACACAATTGAATTGAATTGAATTCTTACACACCCATAATGACAAAGTGAAAACACCTTGATTGTGCAACATTTACCCATTATTCTTTTCAAAATTCTTCAAGCTCTGTCAAATTGTTGTTGATCATTGCTAGACAACCATTTTCAGGTCTTGTCATAGATTTTCAAGTACATTTAATTCAAATCTGCCTCTCATGAGCATTCATTGTCTTCTTGGTAAGCAAGTCCAGTGTAGATTTGGCCTTGTGTTTTAGGTTATTGTCCTGCTGAAAGGTGAATTAATCTCCCAGTGTCGAGTGTAAAGCAGACTAAACAAGGTTTTCCTCTCAGATTTTTCCTGTACTTAGCTCCATTACGTTGATTTTTTATCCTAAAAAACTCCCCAGTCCTTAACGATTACAAGCATACCCATAACATGATACATCCATGACTATGTGTTTTATTGGATTTCCCCCAAACATAACACTTTGTATTCAGGAAAAAAAGTGAATAGCTTTACCACATTTTTTACAGTATTACTTTAGTGCCTTCTTGCAAAAATGGATGCATGTTTTGGAATATTTGTATTTTGTACAGGCTTCCTTTTCACTCTGTCAATTAGGTTCACCTGACATAGAATTCCTCACAATCAAATGTCGACCGCATTATCTACCAAGGGAATTCTCTTCGATTATAATCACAGCCCACCCCAAGCAGACACATCGATGGCCCTGAACGACCTTTATTTGACTCCACATATCCTGAGGCTGCATTCATTGTTGCTGGGGATTTTAACAAGGCTAATCTGAAAACAAGACTCCCTAAATTGTATCAGCATATCTATTGTGCTACCAGGGCTGGTAAAACCCTGGATCATTGTTATTCTAACTTCTGCGCATATAAGGCTCTCCCCCGCCCTCCTTTCGGAATAGCTGACCAAGGCTCCATTTTGTTGCTTCCAGCGTACAGACAGAAACTAAAACAAGAAGATCCCGCGCTCAGGTCTGTTCACCGCTGGTCCGACCAATCTGATTCCACGCTTCAAGACTGCTTCGATTTATTTTTTATTTTTATTTCACCTTTATTTAACCAGGTAGGCAAGTTGAGAACACGTTCTCATTTACAATTGCGACCTGGCCAAGATAAAGCAAAGCAGTTTGACACATACAACGACACAGAGTTACACATGGAGTAAAACAAACATACAGTCAATAATACAGTATAAACAAGTCTATATACGATGTGAGCAAGTGAGGTGAGATAAGGGAGGTAAAGGCAAAAAAAGGCCATGGTGGAAAAAGTAAATACAATATAGCAAGTAAAATCGATCACGTGGATTGGGATATGTTCCGCATTGCGTCCAACAACAACATTGACAAATAGCAAGTGCATCTGCGATGTCGTACCCACAGCAAGGTGACCGGAAACATGACCAAATACAAACAGTGTAGCTATTCCCTCCTCAAGGCAATCAAACAAGCTAAGTGTCAGTATAGAGACAAAGTAGAGTCGGAATTCAACGGCTCAGACACAAGAGGCATGTGGCAGGGTCGACAGTCAATCACGGATTACAAATAGAAAACCAGCCCCGTCGAAGACCAGGATGTCTTGCTCCCAGACAGACTAAATAACGTTTTTGCTCGCTTTGAGGACAATACAGTGGGCTCTCCTTCACTGCAGCCAACGTGAGTAAAACATTTAAACGTGTTAACCCTCGCAAGGCTGCAGGCCCAGACGGCATCCCCAGCCGTGTCCTCAGAGCATGCGCAGACCAGCTGGCTGGTGTGTTTACAAACATATTCAATCAATCTTTATCCCAGTCTGCTGTTCCCACATTCTTCAAGAGGTCCACCATTGTTCCTGTTCCCAAGAAAGCTAAGGTAACTGAGCTTCATCATGAAGTGCTTTGAGAGACAAGTCAAAGACCATATCACCTCCACCCTACCTGACACCCTAGACTCACTCCAATTTGCTTACCGCCCCAATAGGTCCACAGACGACGCAACCACACTGCACACTGCCCTAACCCATCTGGACAAGAGGAATACCTGTGAGAATGCTGTTCATCGACTACAGCTCAGCATTTAACACCATAGTAACCTCCAAACTCGTCATCAAGCTCGAGACCCTGGGTCTCGACCCACCCTGTGCAACTGGGTACTGGAGGAGGTGAGGGCCCTCGGAGTGTGGTGTCAGGAAAATAACCTCACACTCAACGTCAACAAAATTTAGGAGATGATTGTGGACTTCATTAAACAGCAGGGGGAGCACCCTCCTATCCACATCGATGGGACAGTAGTGGAGAGGGTAGTAAGTTTTAAGTTCCTCGGCGTACACATCACAGACAAACTGAATTGGTCCACCCACACAGACAGCGTTGTGAAGAATGTGCAACAGTGCCTCTTCAACCTCAGGAGGCTGAAGAAATTTGGCTTGTCACCAAAAGCAGTCACAAACTTTTACAGATGCACAATCGAGAGCATCCTGTCGGGCTGTATCACCGCCTGGTACGTCAACTGCTCCGCCCATAACCGTAAGGCTCTCCAGAGGGTAGTGAGTTCTTCACAACGCATCACCGGGGGCAAACTACCTGTCCTCCAGGACACCCACACCACCCGATGTCACAGGAAGCAACTGCATGTTCACCCTGCTATCATCCAGAAGGCGAGGTCAGTACAGATGCATCAAAGCAGGGACCGAGAGACTGAAAAACAGCTTCTATCTCAAGGCCATCAGACTGTTAAACAGCCACCACTAACATTGAGTGGCTGCTGCCAACATACAGACTCAACTCCAGCCACTTTAATAATGGAAATTGATGTAAAAATGTATCACTAGCCACTTTATACAATTCCACTTAATATAATGTTTACATACCCTACATTGCTCATCTCATATGTATATGTATATACTGTACTCATTTAAACTGCTGCATCTTGCCATCTTTATGTAGTACATGTATCACTAGCCACTTTAAACTATGCCACTTTGTTTATATACCCTACATTACTCATCTCATATGAATATACTGTACTCTATACCATCTACTGCATCTTGCCTATGCCGTTCTGTACCATCACTCATTCATATATCTTTATGTACATATTCTTTATCCCTTTACACTTGTGTGTATAAGGTAGTAGTTGTGGAATTGTTAGGTCAGATTACTCGTTGGTTATTACTGCATTGTCGGAACTAGAAGCACAAGCATTTCGCTACACTCGCATTAGCATCTGCTAACCATGTGTATGGGACAAATACATTTTGAATTTGATTTGATTTAGTATTGTGGAGTAACTAAAATGTTGTTGAGTCATACTCAGTTTTCTCATATTACAGCCATTAAACTCTTTAACTGTTTTAAAGTTGGCCTCATGGTGAAATCCCTGAGAGGTTTCCTTCCTCTCCAGCAACTGAGTTAGGAAGGACGCCTGTCTCTTTGTAATGATCCAAAGTTGTATGAATAACTTCACCATGCTCAAATAGATATTCAGTGTCAGCTTTTTTTATGTTTACCACTCTACCAATAGGTGCTCTTCTTCGCGAGGCACTGGAAAACCTCCCTGGTCTTTGTTTGAAATTCACTGCTCGACTGAGGGACCTTACATATAATTGAATGTGTGGGGTACAGAGATGAGGTATTCATAACAAAATGCTGATAAACACTTATTTCACACAGAGTGGGTCCATGCAACGTAATATATTACTTGTTAAGCACATTGTTACTCCTGAATTTATTTAGGCTTGCCATAACAAAGTTGTTGAATAGTTATTCACTCTAGACATTTCAGCTTTTCATTTTAAAATAATGGAAATGAATGAAAATGAAAATGTTGAAAAACTGAATTCTACCTTGACATTATTGTGTGTAGGCCCATGGCAAAAAAATCTATCCATTTCAAATGATTGCTGTAACATAACAACATGTGGAAAAAGTCAAGAGGTGTGAGTGCTTTCTGAAGGCACTGTAGTTATAGTTGATAAAAGTTATTAAAACCTCTTAAGGATCAGGCTCTTCTTTTAAGTTTCTGCCTAAAATGACATACCCAAATCTAACTGCCTTGTAGCTCAGGACCAGAAGCAACGATATGCATATTCTTGATATCATTCGAAAGGAAACACTTTGAAGTTTGTGGAAATGTGAAATTAATGTAGGAGAACATAACACAATAGATCTGGTAAAAGGTAATACAAAGAAAAGAAAAAAAATTGACATTAAAAAGTATAGCCACACATTCAGCTAGGAAGCTGGATGTAGTTTAGATGGTGTCCACAAGATGGCAACAGTGTATGTGCAAAGTTTCAGACTGATAACTTCAAGAATACTTCTCAGATAGAGTTCAGTGTGTCAAATCGGAGGGCCTGTTGTCCGGACCTCTGGCAGTCTCTATGGGGATGCCACAGGGTTCAATTCTCGGGCTGACTCTTTTCTCTGTATATATCAATGATGTCGCTCTTGCTGCTGGTGATTCTTTGATCCACCTCTACGCAGACGACACCATTCTGTATTCATCTAGCCGCTCTTTGGACACTGGTAACAAACCTCCAAACGAGATTCAATGCCATACATCACTCCATGCTCTTCAATCGATTGCTGAGCGCACCCTCCCACCCGACTTGCTTCACTACTCTGGACGGTTTTGACTTAGAATATGTGGACAACTACAAACACCTAGGTGTCTGGTTAGACTGTAAACTCTCCTTCCAGGCTCACATTAAGCAACTCCAATCCAAAATTAAATCTAGAATCTGCTTCCTATTACGCAACAAAGCCTCCTTCACTCATGCTGCCAAACTTACCCTCGTAAAACTGACTATCCTACCGATCCTTGACTTCGGCAATGTCATTTACAAAATAACCACCAACACTCTACTCAGCAAACTGGATGTAGTCTATCACAGTGCCATCCGTTTTATCAGCAAAGCCCCATATATTACCCACCATGGTGACCTGAATGCTCTCGTTGGCTGGCCTTCACTACATATCCGTCGCCAAACCCACTGGCTCCAGGTCGTCTATAAGTCTTTGTTAGGTAAAGCCCTGCCTTATCTCAGTTCACTGGTCACCATAGCAGCACCCACCCGTAGCACGCGCTCCAGCAGGTATATTGCACTGGTCATCCCCAAAGCCAACACTTACTTTGGCCACCTTTCCTTCCAGTTCTCTGCTGCCAATGACTGGAACGAATTGCAAAAATCTCTGAAGTTGGAGACTTGTATCTCCCTCTCTAACTTTAAGCGTCAGCTGTCTGAGCAGCTTACCGATCACTGTACCTGTACACAGCAAATCTGTAAAAGGCACAACCAACTACCTCATCCCCATATTATTACTTACACTCTTGCTCTTTTGCACCCCAGTATCTCTACTTGCACATCATCATCTGCAATCCAATATAAATGCTCAATTGTAATTATATTCGCCTCTAGGGCCTATTTATTGCCTTCCTCCCTACTCTTCTACATTTGCACACACTGTACATAGATTTGTCTATTTTTCTTTTGTGTTATTGACTGTACGTTTGTTTATGTGTAACTCCGTGTTGTTGTTTTTTGTTGCACTGCTTTGCTTTATCTTGGCCAGGTCACAGTTTTAAATAAGAACTTGTTCTCAACTGCCCTACCTGGTTAAATAAAGGTGAAATAAAAAAGAAAGAGCAAGCTACATGACATTTAGTATGATGTCACCCAGGTGTCCCTCACGATTTGCCCAAATGTACCCAAGTGGCTGAATTGGTAAATTGATACGTTTTCAAGAACATAACTACAGAAAACGTATAGAAAAGCTATGCTAATAAAAAATACAAGTTTACACACTCCCAGGAATGTCATACACGATGGATCATTAGCTTCCCTACATAAAATGAACTAACAGGAGATGCAACAAGAATGCTGATCTAATGTCTCCAAACACAGAAGTGAAATATTTAAGATAAGGGCCAAGTTAGTAGCTAACACTGATCTAATGTCATCAGTGAACACGCCACAAACCACACACAAAGTCAAAAATAAATAAATAAATGTACACACTATTTACAATTACAGTATTTAGAACACCGTCTACACAAGTTTGTGCTGGTCCCAAGTTCTAAGTCTCTTTCTGCTGTAAAGCACTTACCATCATCGACTTGTAGACTGGCTGGGTATTCACACCTCTAGATGGTCGGGCGGGAGTTTGTTGTGGAGCCAGAGAGAGCAGCTGTCAGACTAAGTGGGGGATGGAGGACTTGAATGTGGTCTCTTTGAAGTCAGTCTTTACCACTATTGCAGATTTTTTTTTATCCGTAAGAACTCAAGTTTATTACTTATTTTATTGAACCTTTTTATTTTAGCAAAACATCAGAGAGTAGGAGGAACACTATTCTTTTTTTATTTTTTAAATGAACCTTTATTTAAAAAGGCAAGTCAGTATAAATTCTTATTTACAATGCCGCCTACCCCGGCCAAACCCGGAAGACGCTGGGCCAATTGTGCGCCGCCCTATGGGACTCTCAATCATGGCTGGATGTGATGCAGCCTGGATTCGAACCAGTTACTGCAGTCGTTCTTCCTGTAGGTGTCAGAACGAGTGTTTCTACCATAGACAACACTGCCCAGTCGGGACCCAATCCGGACCCCTGTTGGGTAAAAAAAAAAAAAAAAAAAAAAAAAAAAAAAAAGTCCTCTCTTCTCCAGTATATTATATGAAATTGAGACCACTGCACCAGTCGACCTATCGAGCCCAATGTATATTATATGTTGACTTTGACATGTTGCGGCTTTCGAGTGCCTTGTTTGCTATTCATACACATATTTCATAATTAATTGTGTATGACGGATATATACACACTGTACAGTGCCTTGCAAAAGTATTCATCCCCCCTTGGAATATTTCCTATTTTGTTGCATTACAACCTGTAGTGTAAATTGTTTTTTATTTGGATTTCATGTAATAGACATAGACAAAGTAGTCCAAATTGGTGAAGTGAAATGAAAAAAATTACTTGTTTAAAGAAATGTAAAGAAATAAAACGGAAACCCCTTTGCTATGAAGCCCATAAATAAGATCTGGTGCAACCAATTACCTTCAGAAGTCACATAATTAGTTAAAGTCCACCGTGTGCAATCTGTGTCACATGATCTGTCACATGACCTCAGTATACACTACCATTCAAAAGTTTGGGACCACTTAGAAATGTCCTAAGTGGTCCCAAACTTTTGAATGGCTAGAACCTGGCGTGATCCTGGAATTATCCATTCTCATAGGTTCATGCTCTACAACATCCGAGATCGACCCTGCCTCACACAGGAACGGGCGCAAGGCACTATAAGTGTATCACATGATCTATGATCTGGCTCTAACCAGAATAGAAAGAGGAGTGGGAGGCCCCGGTGCACAACTGAGCAAGAGGACAAGTACATTAGAGTGTCTAGTTTGAGAAACAAATGCCTCACAAGTCCTCAACTGGCAGCTTCATTAAATAGTACCCGCATAACACCAGTCTCAACGTCAACAGTGAAGATGCGACTCCATGATGCTGGCCTTTTCGACAGAGTTGCAAAGAAAAAGCCATGTCTCAGACTTGCCCATAAAAATAAAATATGAAGATGGGCAAACGAACACAGACACTGGACAAAGGAACTCTGTCTTTAATCAGAATGACAGTTTTCAGCTGTGCTAATATAATTGCAAAAGGGTTTTCTAATAATCAATTAGCCTATTAAAATGATAAACTTGGATTCGCTAACACAACGTACCATTGGAACACAATAGTGATGTTTGCTGATAATGGGCCCCTGTACACCTATGTAGATATTCTAAAGAACATAATTCACAACATTAACGATGTCTACACTATATTTCTGATCAATTTGATGTTATTTTAATGGACTTTCAAAGACAAGGACATTTCACAAACTTTTGAATGGTAGTTTATGGAATATTTTTTTTTATACATTTGCAAACATTTCTAAAAAACAGTTTTTGCTTTGTCATTATGGGGTATTGTGTGTCGATTTATGAGGGGAAAAACTATTTAATCAGTTTTAGAATAAAACTGTAACGTAGCAAGATGTGGAAAAGTCAAGTGGTCTGAATACTTTCCGAATGCACTGTACCTCAACTGATATACCATCCAGCCCTGGAGTTTTCCCGGACTTGAAGGCTTTAATTGCGTCTAGAAGTCCCTCTTTAATTAGGCCTTCACATGAGTCTGACTGTAGAGCTGTTAATTTTACACTATTAATAGAAAACAAATCCTTAAAATGAACTTCAGTAAGTAGAGATGGAGAAGATGCATGAAAACATTTGCTTAAAGTACTTTGCTTCCTTTTTCAAAATAGTGTTTGTTGAATCATGGATGACTGGCATTTGTAACAAGTTTCTGTAAATTATTTCTGCATATTCTTTCCAGTTTGCTTACATATTCCATCCAGTTTGCTTTATTTTGTATGATATATTACACTTGGTCTTTCTTGAATAAGTTCCTCCATTTTTTATTCTGTGCCTCTTACAGTTTTTATTGCTTTCTAACTGTACTGTTAGTTCCTCTATTTCCTTTGTTAAGATGAACTCTTTTGACCTAAAAGAGGAGAGAAAGGAGAGGGAATGAAAAGGAGGAGAGAGAAAAAAAATGAGGGAATGAGAACATTTGTGAATGGTTGGATGATGTTGGTATGTGGAGGGGGGACTGTTTTCACTGTTGAGAATTAGGCATCGTTGGATGTCCTTTATAAGGAGCAGGAATTCATGGAGCGCAAAGAGTATGTGTGTGTGAGCCTGTGTGTGTACGTGTATGTGCATGCTTGTCTGCGTATGTGCTGTTGTGTGTGACAGAGCACAGCTGTGAGTAGCCACGTGTGACACCAAGACACCCACCTTCGTAATAACATCTGCCAACATTGAGCTGGCGATGTTACACCTTTAGGTAGCGAGATCAACTTCAATTTGCAATGTGACAAAGAGTAATGTTAGTGCTGAAACGAGAAGCACTTTGCATGTCAAGGGAGTCTGTTTTACCTGTGTGCGTGTGCACGTCTTTGTGAATGTGCTGTATGCGCACTCGGCCTTTGCAGTGTGTGCACCCCCCTCCCGGTCTTGGTCTTGAATCAGTCTCGCTTTAGGTGGTCTCGAACCCAACACTGGTGTACAATATTTATGACCTTACCCATGTGTTCCTGGGGATCTGAGGGTTGCCAGTGCATTGCCAGGTGATCCGTGTGCGCTCTCGAAATCTGGGATTGAGTTAGCGGGAGGGTAGCCTGGCTTCAGATGTATAGGATAATAATGGCGTGATTTATGCGCTTTGAAGGATGAGGTGTGTTTTTTCCATTCCAGCTCTTGCCAAGAAAGCGGTGGGAGGGGATGGAACTTGGACTCAGCTCGTCTGACAGTGTCAAAACAATCTGTTACAATGACTGACTGTAAATCTCCCTCTGCTTCTTTTTTGTTCTTTCTCTCTCTTAATATTGCTGACTCTCTTGCTCTGTCTGTTTGATGTTTCTTACATTTTCTTAATTCTTCTTTCAGTGATTTATAAATAAGACTTACCCCCTCACTCTCTTTCTCTTTCACTTTCTCCCTCTCTTTGTCTGTCTGAACAGAAACAGACTTACGTTTATTATGAACTCTATCGATTTACATGATTTATGAACTTGATCAGGGAAAGAATCTGTGTGATGGGAACATCAAAATGGCCGACTTGATGTGTATTGTAGGTGATCAGATAGGCTTGCAGTTCTGCAAGAGGAAGGGGTTAATGAGGTGATTGACCCTTCATTAGCCCTGTTAATAAAGTCTGTCATTAGGAAAGTTCTAAGAGGAATGTGGGTGGTATGAGTTTTATGGTTTACAGTTTCATGGGGGATCCCTTACTACAGCTGGTTAATGGGGGTAGGTAGCGTAGCGAGGGGTGCCTTTGTGTATCTATACTGAACAAAAATATAAGCACAACATGTAAGGTGTTGGTTTCATGAGCTGAAATAAAAAATCCCAGAAATGTTCCATACAAACAAAAATCTTATTTCTCTCAAATGTTATGCACAAATTTGTTTACATGCTGGTCAGTTCGTTTCTCCTTTTCCAAGGTAATCTATCCACCTGACAGGTGTGGCATATCAAGAAGCTGATTAAACAGCATTATCATTAAACAGGTGGACCTTTTGCTGAGGACAATAAAAGGCCACTCTAAAATGTGCAGTTTTGTCACACAACACAATGCTACAGATGTTTTAAAGGAGCGTGCAATTGGCATGCTGACTGCAAGAATGTCCACCAGAGCTGGTGCAAGATAATTGAATGTTAATATCTTTACCATAAGCCGCCTCCAACGTCGTTTTAGAGAATTTGTCAGTAGGTCCAACCGGCCTCACAACTGCAGACCATGTGTAACCACGCCAACCTGGACCTCCACATCTGGCTTCTTCACCTGCGGGATCGTCTGAGACCAGCCACCCGGACAACTGATGAAACTGAAAAGTATTTATGTCTGTAATAAGGCCTTTTTGTGGGGTGAAAACTTATTCTGATTGGCTGAGCCTGGCTCCCCATTGAGTGGGACTATGCCCTCGCAGGCCCACCCATGTGAAATCCAAGGATTAGGGCCTGAGGAATTCATTTTAATTGTCTGATTTCCTTATGAACTGTAACTCAGTAAAATCTTTGAAATTGTTACATTTATATTTTTGTTCAGTATATGTTCAGTGTTCAGTTCCTCGACCACTGACCCTTCTGGTTTACCTGTGTTTCAATTCAGTACAGTTCAGTAAATCTGATGTGCATGATACGTTTTACGCTTGGTACTACTTTTTACCCATTTTACTACACCTTTTAAACTCTTGTTATCCTAAAACCTCAAACACACAACTTAGGCCAGACATTTTGGGTTTCAGTTAAACACGGAGATATTTGTCAAGGTGAATGAGATTTCATAAAAGTCAACTGAACCTCCCATGTGTGAAGCAGGCCATAGTTTCCAGGGTTTGTTTAATATTTGTCTTCCATTGTTGACACATCCTCACCCCTCCACCTCCCAGGTTTGTGACGCGCTTCATTGAGCTCGAGGGCCTCACCTGCCTGCTCAATTTCCTGCGGAGCATGGACTACGAGACGTCGGAGAGCCGCGTGCACACCTCGGTCATCGGCTGCATCAAGGCCCTGATGAACAACTCGCAAGGTCGAGCTCACGTGCTGGCCCACCCGCAGAGCATCAATACCATCTCCCAGAGCTTGCGGCAGGACAACGTCAAGACCAAAGTGGCCGTGCTGGAGATCCTGGGCGCAGTGTGCCTGGTGCCCGATGGCCACAAGAAGGTGCTGCAGGCGATGGCCCACTACCAGAAGTATGCCGCCGAGAGGACCCGCTTCCAGGTATAGTCCACCAAGTGCTAGGGTACTCCTAAAGCTTATCAGAAGTAAATGACACACACTTTTTAGGTCATCCCCAAGAGTTAATATGTATTTTTAACCATGTTTAGAAGAGTTGCAAGTAAATTGTCCCTGTAACATGGGCAAACTTCTTGGCCCAAGGGCCACATCAGGACAGATAGTGTACATTTTTTAAGGGTTGATTTGGTCATAAAAAGGGCAGTTATTTTATTTCAATTGGACCTTAAAACCATTTAATTTAACATTTAACATTTAATTGACCGGTGGGACGGATTGGCTGTAGTTTACCCACCACTGCAATTCTTGCAGATCAATTTAGTTGTTTTTTTATTTATTTTATTTAACCTTTATTTAACTAGTCTAGTTAGTTAAGAACAAATTCTTATTTACAATGAAGGCCTACTCTGGCAAACCCGTACGACGCTGAGCCAATTGTGCGCCAATTGTGCGACTCCCAATCACGGCCGGTTGTTATACAGCCGGGAATTGAACCCGGGTCTGTAGTGATGCCTCTAGCAGTGAGAAGCTGTGCCTTAGACCGCTGCACCACTCGGGAGCCCTGAGTTGTGTATGTATTGTAATGAATATAACTGAATAATTGTCCATTCAACCCATGCACCTAACTGAGAACTGTCCCTGTAACCCATGCAGACGTTACTGAATGAGCTAGACAGAAGTACGGGGCGCTACAGAGACGAGGTCAACCTGAAGACAGCCATCATGTCCTTTATCAACGCTGTGCTCAATGCCGGGGCTGGGGAGGTCAGTCATGATTGCCATGTTACTCTTTAACCCCCCTGTCACACCCACAGCTAGGTCTGCTTTCTATTGGATGATTCATGGCAGAAAGAGTCACATTTAAACAGTGCTACCAAGATATCATCCAATAATTTGACTGCATACACCCTTAGAAATACATTAGATTTGAGTGATAGAGGCTACGTCATTGTTCATGATTGAATTTGGGATGACCTTGGTGCCTTGTCAAACAGTCAGAATATGTCAAGAATACATCTTAAAGATGGAGTCTGGAGTAGGGGAAACGTCATCACTGGCTGCCCCACTGTTTTTATTTTTTGGTTGGCAGGTTGAGGAGTGTAATTTAGTTTAAAAAAAATGTATTAACATGATAAATTAAATTGCAGTACATATTGTGCTCTTCTATCGTGTGTGCAATGATGTCCAAGCGGGGAAAAAAACATTGTTTGCAGTAACTTCTTGTTGTTGAAATATTGCAAATGGACATGACTGTTTCATCATTAAGGATTCCAGCTGTACAGTGCCTTCAGAATGTATTCAGGCCCCTTGGCGTTTTCCACATTTTGCTACGTTACAGCGTTATTCTAAAATGGATTAAATAAAAACAAAATGCTCAGGAATCTACACACAATAACCCATAATGACTAAGCGAAAACAGGCTTTTTGACATTTTTGCAAATGTATAAAAACGTTATGTACAGAAATACCTTATATACATAAGTATTCAGAACCTTTGCTATGAGACTCGAAATTGAGCCCAGATGCATCCATTAATCATCCTTGAGATGTTTCTGCAACTTCATTGGAGTTCACCTGTGGTAAATTCAATTGATTGGACATGATTTGGAAAGGCACAAACAAACCTGTCTATTTAAGGTCCCACAGTTGACAGTGCATGTCAGAGCAAAAACTAAGCCATGAGAGCGAAGGAATTGTCTGTAGAGCTCCGAGACAGGATTCTGTCGAGGCACAGATCTGGGGAAGTGTACCAAAACATTTCTGCAGCATTGAAGGTGCCCAAGGATACAGTGGCCTCCATCATTCTTAAATAGAAGAAGTTTGGACCCACCAACTCTTCCTAAAGCTGGCTGCCCGGCCAAACTGAGCAAGAAGGGTCTTGGTCAGGGAGGTGACCAAGAACCCAATGGTCACGCTGACAGAGCTCTATAATTACTCTGTGGAGATGGGATAACCTTCCAGAAGGACAACCAGCTCTGCAGCACTCCACCAATCAGGCCTTTAAGGTAGAGTGTGGTAGAGTGTTTATTTATTTCACCTTTATTTAACCAGGTAGGCTAGTTGAGAACAAGTTCTCATTTGCAACTGCGACCTGGCCAGTGTATGGTAGAGTGGTAGAAGCCACTCCTCAGTAAAAGGATTTAAAAAAAAATATTTTACCTTTATTTAACTAGGCAAGTCAGTTAAAAACAAATTCTTATTTTCAATGACGGCCCAGGAACAGTGGGTTAACTGCCTTGTTCAGGGGCAGAACGACAGATTTGGTTACTAGTCCAATGCTCTAACCACTAGGCTACCTGCTGCCCACGGCCAAAAGGCCCTTAAAGACTCTCTGTCCATGTGAAACAAGATGAAACCAAGATGGAACTATTTTGCCTGAATGCCAAGTGTCACATCTGGAGGAAACCTGGGACCATCCCTACGGTGATGCATGGTGGTGGCAGCTTCATGCTGTGGGGAGGTTTTTCAGCAGCATGGACTGACATACTAGTCAGTATTGAGGCAAAGATGAACAGAGCAAAGTACAGAGAGATCCTTGATGAAAACCCGCTCTAGAGTGCTCAGGCCCACAGACTGGAGCGAAGGTTCACCTTGCAACAGGACAACAACCCTACGCACACATCCAAGACAACACAGAATTGGCTTCGGGACAGTTCTCTTAATGTCCTTGAGTGGCCCAGCCAGAGCCCGGACTTGAACCCGATCGAACATCTCTTGAGAGTCCTGAAATTGTTGTGTCGCAACGCTCCCCATCCAACCTGACCTTGAGAGGATCTGCAGAGAAGAATGAGAGAAACTCCCCAAATACAGGTGTGCCAAGATTGTAGCATCATACCCAAGAAGACTTGAGGCTGTAATCACTGCCAAAGGTGCTTCTACAAAGTATTGAGTAAAGGGTCTGAATACTTTTGTAAATGTGAAATTTCCGTTTTTATTTTTAACCTGTTTTTGCTTTGTCATTATGGGGTATTGTGTGTAGATTGAAGAGGGACAAAAAAAATTGTTATCGATTTTAGAATAAGGCTGTAAAGAAAAAAAATGTGGAAAAAGTCAAGGGGTCTAAATACTTTCCGAATGCACTGTAAGTCAAGTTTATTATTGTATTACAATAGTGCACAGACACAGTAGCCTACATACAAAAACAACTGATTTAAAAGTCCAAGATCAAGCTACTGTATGCCTGAATGATTCAGTGTTGCTGCTGTTGTCATCAGCTGTGTTTGATACCCTGTACTTCAATCTTCAGGACAACCTGGAGTTCCGCCTCCACCTTAGGTACGAGTTCCTGATGTTGGGGATCCAGCCCGTGATTGACAAGCTCAGAGGGCACGATAATGCCATTCTGGACAGGTGAGGCAGGGGACATGATGACCACCAAGCATCTTAGAAAGCTTCTTAGTCCCTACAGTAAGGTTGTTAGATTTAAAGCTGGCATGCAGCTGGTAAGATTTACAGACAGAGATGGAATGACTCACTCAAGCTTATTGTCCCTTTCATGCCTGTGTCATATTTCCAGGCATTTGGACTTCTTTGAGATGGTGAGGAATGAGGATGACTTGGAACTTGCCAAGCGTTTTGACCTGGTGAGTGGCTGTTTTACCATCCCCATTGACATCAATACATTGTATAATTAAGCCCACATTGTTTTATTGAACTGAAATCAAAAGTATTGTCAAACCGAGCACTGGTATTAATGTACAACCTAGAACAGGTTCTCCTCTACGTTAGGCCCATGTAAAGTTCAAGTGTCTTTATTGTAATGTTCTCAATCTATGAATGTCGAACTTGGGTCATCCAGTGCTTGTATTGAAGATTGCTAATTGCATCCATGCCTCATTTCAGGCTTATTATTATGGATTGACTTGGTATTTTAATGATTGTAGGTTTTCCTTTCATTCAACAGACCCACGTGGACACTAAGAGTGCTGGCCAGATGTTTGAGTTGATCAAGAAGAAGCTGAACCACACAGATGCCTATCCTTACCTGCTCTCTATCCTCCAGCACTGCCTCCAGATGCCCTGTGAGTACATCCATAACTATTAAATCTGCCTTACGGGCTGGTGAGGTATATTTATTCACGATATCCATTTCACAAATACACTATGGCAGTTTACATGACATGTCAAAGTGAATATTTGTATTTGTTATGGATTCCCAGGCAGCAACTGCTCTTCCTGGGGTCCAGCAAAATTAAGGCAATTTATACAATCTTAAAACATTACAATACATTCACAGATTTCACAACACACTGTGTGCCCTCAGGCCCCTACTCCACCACTACCACATACATTGGGGCAAAAAGTATTTAGCCACCAAATGTGCAAGTTCTCCCACTTAAAAAGATGAGAGAGGCCTGTAATTTTCATCATCGGTACACTTCAACTATGACAGACAAAATGAAAAAAAAAAAAAAACAGAAAATCACATTGTAGGATTTTTAATGAATTTATTTGCAAATTATGGTGGAAAATAAGTATTTGGTCACCCACTCTGAATCTAACTGCAGCTCTTCGTTGAGTGTTGCAGTCATTCCAGGCACTGTAGTAGCTGACGTGTGTAGTGTTGAGTCATCTGCATACATAGAAACTTTACTCAGTCAGTGGCATGTTGTTAGTAAAAATGGAAAAAAAGCAAGGGGCCTAAATAGCTACTCTGGGGAATTCCTGATTCTAACTGGATTATAGTTCATAGGTTTCCATTAAAGAACACCCTCTGTGTTCTATTAGACAAGTAATTCTTTATCCACATTATAGCAGGGGTGTAAAGCCATAACACATACATTTTTCCAGCAGTAGACTATGATCAATAATTTCAAAAGCTGCACTGAAGTCTAACAAGACAGCCCCCACAACAATTGTATCATCGATTTATCTTTGCAGTGCACATACACACAATGACTATATCTGTCTCCTAGGCTGGTCCATCACTATAACATCTGCCTCACAGGCTGTTTTTTCAATGCCTCGCAAAGATGGGCACTGATTGGTAGTTGTGGAGAAAAAAAAAAGCAGATGCTGACTATATCCCTTTGAGGATGGTAAAGTTATTATTGAGGCTTTGGGTGGTGTATCAATACACCCAGTAATCACAAAGATACAGGCATCCTACCTAACTCATTTGCTGGTGAAGAAGGTGAAATCTCTGAGCAGTGTCCATGAGTCAATGGTGATTTTAAAACAGTTACTGAGTTTAATGGTTGTAATATGAGAAAACTGAGGATGGACCAACAATATTATAGATTATAGATAAAATTCTAACTTTCATTAAATCACACATGTAAGATAACAAATTAAAGCTACACTCGTTGTGAATCCAGCCAACATGTCAGATTTCCAAAATGCTTTTCCGCGAAAGCATAAGAAGCTATTATTTGATGATAGCACAACAGTAGCTCAGTTGGTAGAGCATGGCGCTTGTAACGCCAGGGTAGTGGGTTCGATCCCCGGGACCACCCATACGTAGAATGTATGCACACATGACTGTAAGTCGCTTTGGATAAAAGCGTCTGCTAAATGGCATATATTATTATATTATTATTATATATTATTATTATTATTATTAAACAAAGGGAGAGTAGCATATTTCAACCCTGCAGGCACCACACAAAATGCATAAATAAAATATAAATGCCTTATCTTTGACAAGCTTCTTTTGTTGGCACTCCTATATGTCCCATAAACATCACAAATGGTCCTTTTGTTTGATTAATTCTGTCGATATATATCCAAAATGTCCATTTATTTGGCGCGTTTGATCCAGAAAAAAACAGCTTCCAATTTGCGCAACGTCACTACAAAATATCTCAAAAGTTACCTGTAAACTTTGCCAAAACATTTCAAACTACTTTTGTAATACAACTTTATGTATCTTTAACCTCTAGCGACGAGCAATCCCGTATGGGAGCGTAATCGTAGCCTCAAGCACATTACCATAACGCAACATTTCCTATTCATGAAAATCGCAAATGAAATGAAATAAATATATTCAAACACAAGCTTAGCCTTTTGTTAACAACACTGTCATCTCAGATTTTCAAAATATGCGTTACAGCCAACGCTAGACAAGCATTTGTGTAAGTTTATCATGGCATAATGATATGCTTGCCTGTGCTGGCAGCAGGCAACATTTTCACAAAAATAAGAAAAGCAACCAAATTAAGCAATTTACCTTTGAAGAACTTCAGATGCTTTCACTCAGGAGACTCCCAGTTAGATAGCAAATGTTCCTTTTTTCCAAAAATAATATTTTTGTAGGCGAAAAACGTCACGTTTGTTCATCCTGCTTGGCTGAGAAATCAACAGAAAAATACTTCAACTACAATGCATTAGCATAACGCAACTTTTTCTATTCATGAAAATCGCAAATGAAATTAAATAAATATATTGAAACACAAGTTTAGCCTTTTGTTAACAACACTGTCATCTCAGATTTTCAAAATATGCTTTTCAACCAAAGCTACACAAGCATTTGTGTAAGAGTATTGATAGCCTAGCATAGCATTAAGCCTAGCATTCAGCAGGCAACATTTTCACAAAAACAAGAAAAGCATTCAAATAAAATTATTAACTTCTGATGTTTTCAATGAGGAGACTCAGTTAGATAGCAAATGTTCATTTTTTCCAAAAATATTATTTGTGTAGGAGAAATCGCTCCATTTTGTTCAGCAGTTTTGGCTAAGAAAAAAAAACGAAAATTCATTCACTACAACGCCAAACTTTTTTCCAAATTAACTCCATAATACCGACAAAAACATGGCAAATGTTGTTTGGAATCATCCTCAAGGTGTTTTTCACATATCTATTCGATGATAAATCCTTCTTGGCAGTTGGGTTTCTCCTCAGTAGCAAACGGAAAAGTACTTGCAGCTGGAGATTACGCAATAATTGCAACGGAGGACACTAAGCGACCACCTGGTAAATATAGTCTCTTAGGGTCAATCCTCCAATGATATGCCTACAAATACGTCACAATGCGGCAGACACCTTGGGGAAAACGTGGAAAGGGTCATTGCCATGAGGCGGTTTCAGAAAATGCAGCACTTCCTGATTGTATTTTTATCTGTAACATCAGTTCTGCGGCACTCACAGACAATATCTTTGCAGTTTTGGAAACGTCAGAGTGTTTTCTTTCCAAGGCTGTCAATTATATGCATAGTCGAGCATCTTTCCGTGACGAAATATCTTGTTTAAAACGGGAACGTTTTTCATCCAAAAATTAAAAGAGCGCCCCCTATATCGAAGAAGTTAAACGTTAATAATCGATCAAATTGAAGACGGGTCTATCTGTTTTCAATACAGGAGGATCGCAAACTAACGCTACTTTTCTAGTCTTGCGCAACTCTCAAACAATAAACATAACGTTACCCTGATCCAAGATGGCCGTACTTCTTCATTACACAAAGGAATAACCTCAACCAATTTCCAAAGACTGGTGATATCCAGTGGAAGCGGTAGGAACTGCAAAGTGCCTTAGAAATCTCGTTTCCCAATGAAAACTCACTGAATAGACAGTGTCCTCAAAAATATTTTTTCTGAATGGTTTGTCCTCGGGGTTTTGCCTGCTATATAAGTTCTATTATACTCACAGACATGATTCAAACTGTTTTAGAAACTTCAGAGTGTTTTCTATCCAAATATACTAATAGTGAAAATGCTGCCCCCTATCCCAAAGAGGTTTTAAGTAATACTGCAAAAAGAATGACAAAGAAATGAAGTTTTTGTCCTGAATACAAATTATTATGTTTGGGGCAAATCCAACACAACACATCACTGAGTACCACTCTTCATATTTTCAGGCATGGTGGTGGCTGGATCATGTAATGGTTATGCTTGTCATCGGTAAGAACTAGGGAGTTTTTTTATGATCAAACTAATCGTAATACAGCTATAAGCACAGGCAAAATTCTAGAGGAAAACCTGGTTCAGTCTGTTTTCTACCAGTAACAAATTCACCTTTCAGCAGGACAATAACATAAAACTACAGGCCAAATCTACACTGGACATGCTTACCAAGATGACATTGAATGTTCCTCAGTGGCCTAGTTACTTTTTTAACTTAAATCAGTTTGAAAATCTATGGCAATACTTGAAAATGTCTGTATGGCAATGGTCAACAATCAACTAGAGAGCTTGAAGAAATGTTTTAAGATTATTGGGCAAATAATGTACAATCCAGATGTGGAAAGCTCTTAGAGACCCCAAAGGACACAGCTGTAAAAAAATAATAATAACATGTTTTTACTTATTATGCAGTATTGTGTGTAGATAGGTGAGGACAAAAATCTATTTAATCCATTTTGAGATCTGGTTGTAACACAACAAAATGTCAATTAAGTCAAGGATACTTTTGAAAATGTTCTGAAGGCCCAGACAGTACACTGTTATTTTTGTATCAAATATGATTTTTCACTTTGGCGCCAGTCTTGTGTTAGCACATAAGTTGCACAGATCGCTAGCTAAGCTAACTACCTTGCTGGATAGCTAGCCAGCTAACATTAAGTCAGAATATGATGAGGGGTATATCCTACGAAGCAGGTTTTAGGAGTTAGCGAGGTAACTTTGGTCATTCAAAAATGGTTCACCTTTTAGCAAGGTACATTTCTATGGCAAAGAATCCTTCAGAACTAACCTTCTCCTTGGCAGGTTAGCTCATGGCTGACTCCACTTACCCGAATGAAATTATAGCGTTGAAGACCAATGAAATCAGATTCCATCCCTCTCGCAAAGATTGTCATCAGCCCCTTCATTTGAGGGAGATGACTGATTTGTTTGACACATTTAGCAATGGTTTAATTAAATTACATTTAACTTAGCAATTAGCATTTTAAACTTCACGCAATGTAACACTTGTATAACTTAATACTAATTATAATATTGATAAAATGTAAACATAAATAAGCACACCAAAGGCACCATTAACGATAAGTAATAAAATAAAGACTGCAGTTCTAAAAGCCTATTTTACATAGCCTGCTGATTTTGCAAGATAACTTTTATTTCATTTTGAAAATGTGGCACTGACTCGCCCATGGATTGATATTTCAGCATTTTATCAATTAAGAGTTAGGCATTTGACTAGTCATGTGCGACAAGCCTGCTAGATTTAGCGGCAGGCGGATGAACAATGTCCGCTGCCATAGTATGGATGAAGCCTTAGCTGGAATGTGAAGCTAACTGAAGCTGGTTAATTAAAAAAAAAAACCTTAGTAGATCTAGCTTGCTTCGTAGGATATCCCTCAGGGCTGCTTGTTTGGTGAAGTGTACTTTTGATTGTTTACTTATTCAAATACGCTGCCTGTGGCAAGCTACTCACTGTCACCGTCATGCCTTCTTTCTCTAACTTTGTGACCTAGGGCTGAATGATGTTCAATGAGCGACTCGTAGAGCGCCTTCTTCAGGCAATCATTGAACATTTTAAAAAATGAGCGCAAATGAGCAGACATATTTGTTTATCCTACAGTGGCTTGCGAAACTATTCACCCCCCTTGGCATTTTTCCTATTTTCTTACCTGGAATTAACCTGGAATGAATATATATATTTTGGGGGGTTTGTATCATTTGATTTACCCAACATGCCTAACACTTTGAAGATGCAAAACTTGAGCGTGCATAACTATTAACCTTCCCCAAAGTCAATACTTTGTAGAGC
The DNA here is from genome assembly GCF_023373465.1 of Oncorhynchus keta. Classification (NCBI taxonomy): domain Eukaryota; kingdom Metazoa; phylum Chordata; class Actinopteri; order Salmoniformes; family Salmonidae; genus Oncorhynchus; species Oncorhynchus keta. Next base: position 55,010,934 of record NC_068422.1, on the reverse strand, counting down.
CACCTTTTGCAGCAATTATAGCTGCAAGTATCTTGGGGTATGTCTCTATAAGCTTGGCACATCTAGCCACTCTGATTTTTGCCCATTATTCAAGGCAAAACTACTCCAGCTCAAGTTGGATGGGTTCCGCTGGTGTACAGCAATCTTTAAGTCATACAACAAATTCTCATTTGGATTGAGGTCTGGACTTTGACTAGGCCATTCCAAGATGTTTAAATGTTTCCCCTTAAACCACTCAAGTGTTGCTTTAGCAGTATGCTTAGGGTCATTGTCCTGCTGGAAGGTGAACCTCCATCCCAGTCTCAAATCTCTGGAAGACTGAAACAGGTTTCCTTCAAGAATTGCCCTGTATTTAGTGCCGTCCATCATTCCTTCAATTCTGACCATTTTCCCAGTCCCTGCCGATGGAAAAACATCCTCACAGCATGATGCTGCCACCACCATGCTTCACTGTGTGGATGGTGTTCTCGGGGTTATGAGAGGTGTTGGGTTTGCGCCAGATATAGTTTTCCTTTATGGCTAAAAAGCTCAATTTTAGTCTCATCTGACCAGAGTACCTTCTTCCATATGTTTGGGGAGTCTCCCACATGCCTTTTGGCGAACACCAAACGTGTTTGTTTATTTTTTTCTTTAAGCAATGGCTTTTTTCTGGACACTCTTCTGTAAAGCCCAGCTCTGTGGATTGTACGGCTTAAAGTGGTCCTATGGACAGATACTCCAATCTCCGCTGTGCAGCTTTGCAGCTCCTTCAGGGTTATCTTTCGTCTCTTTGTTGCCTCTCTAATTAATGCCCTCCATGCCTTGTCCGTGAGTTTTGGTGGGCGGACCTTTCTTGGCAGGTTTGTTGTGGTGCCATATTCTTTTCATTTTTTTAGTAATGGATTTGATGGTGCTCCGTGGGATGTTCAAAGTTTTGGATATTTTTGTATAACCCAACCCTGATCTGTTCTCTCCAGAACTTTGTCCCTGACCTATTTGGAGAGCTCCTTGGTCTTCATGGTGCCACTTGCTTGGTGGTACCCCTTGCTTAGTGGTGTTGCAGACTCTGGGGCCTTTCAGAACATGTGTATATATACTGAGATCATGTGACAGATCATGTCACACTTAGATTGCACACAGGAGGACTTTATTTAACAGCGATCACTCACCTCTGATTAGACAAAGATTTTTTTCTTCAACAAGCAAGACGCACAGGACATTCTCCGAACACCCGACACGGCCGCCAACCCAGTTATTTGCAAGAGGAAGTGACGCAGGTACAGAGGACACAGAGCCGGGTGCCTCATAAGGATCCACAGAAGGCGAGTGAGAAAGCTGCCATTACCGTCAATATTACTCACCAACATGCAATCATTGGACAATAAATTAGACGAGGTTCGATCACGAATATCTGACCAATGGGACATCAAAAACTGTAATATCTTATGTGTCACGGAATCGTGGCTGAATGAAGACATGCATATTCAGATAGCGGGATATACACTTCAGCGGCAGGATAGAACCGCACACTCCGGGAAGAAGAGTGGCCTTCTGTGCATATTTGTAAACAGCTGGTGCACGAAATCTAAGGAAGTCTCTAGATTTTGCTCGCCTGAAGTAGAGTATCTTGTGAAAAAATGCAGACCACACTATTTGCCTAGAGAGTTTTCCCCTATACTTTTCGTGGCTGTTTTCTTTACCCCCACAGACGGATGCTGGCACTAAGACCGCACTCAGTCAGCTGAAAAAGGAAATAAGCAAACAGAAAACTGCCACCCAGAGTTGGCGCTCCTAGTGGCCGGAGACTTTAATGCAGGGAAACTTAAATCAGCTCCAACTAATTTCTATCAACAAGTTAAATGTGCAACCAGAGGGAAAAAAATGCGTACAAAGTTCCCCCTTGTCCTCCATTTGGTAAATCCGACCACAATTCTATCCTCCTGATTGCTGCTTACAAGCAAAAATTAAAGCAGAAAGCACCAGTGACTCAGTCTATAAAAAGTGGTCAGATGAAGCAGATGCTAAACTACAGGACTGTTTTGCTATCACAAACTAGAACATGTTCTGGGATTCTTCCGATGACATTGAGGAGTATACCACATCAGTCACTGGCTTTATCAATAAGTGCATCGAGGATGTCGTCCCCACAGTGACTGTACGTACATACCCCAAACAGAAGCCATGGATTACAGGCAACATTCGCACTGAGCTAAAGGCTAGAGCTGCCGCTTTCAAGGTGCGGGACTGTGCTTTGAAAGGCTGGTAATGGCTCACATACACACCATTATCCCAGAAACCCTAGATCCACTCCAATTTCCATACCGCCCAAACAGAACCGCATATGATACAATCTCGATTGCACTCCATACTGCCCTTTCCCACCTGGACAAAAGGAACACCTACATGATAATGCTATTCATTGTCTATAGCTCAGCGTTCAACACCATTGTACCCTCAAAGTTCATCACTGAGCTAAAGATCCTGGGACTAAAAACCTCCCTCTGCAAATTGGATCCTGGACTTCCTGACGGGCCGCCCCGTGGTGGTGAGGGTAGTTAGCAACACATCTGCCACGCTGATCCTCAACACTGGAGCCCCTCAAGGGTGTGTGCTCAGTCCCCTTCTGTACTCCCTGATCACTGTATGGCCAGGCACGACTACAACACCATCATTAAGTTTGCAGACGACACAACAGTGGTAGGCCTGGCCCGGTGGTGCCAGAATAACAATCTTTCCCTCAACGTAACCAGGACTAAGGAGATGATTGTGGACTACAGGAAAATAGGACCGAGAACTCCCCCATTCCCATCGACAAGGCTGTAGTGGAGCAGGTTGGAAGCTTCAAGTTCCTTGGTGTCCACATCTCCAACAAACTAGAATGGTCCAAACACACCAAGACAGTTGTGAAGAGGGCACGACAAAGCCTATTCCCCACCAGGAAACTAAAAAGATTTGGCATGGGTCCTCAGATCCTCAAAAGGTTCTACAGCTGCAACATGAGAGCATCCTGACTGGTTGCATCACTGCCTGGTATCGTAATTGCTCGGCCTCCGACTGCAAGGCACTACAGAGGGTAGTGTGTACGGCCCAGTACATCACTGGGGCTTAGCTGCCTGCCATCCAGGACCTCTACACCACGCGGTGTCAGAGGAAGGCCCTAAAAATGGTCAAAGTCCCCAGCCACCCCAGTCATAGACTGTTCTCTCTACTACCGCATGGCAAGTGGTACCGGACTGCCAAGTCTAGGACAAAAAGGCTTCTCAACAGCTTCTACCCCCAAGCCATAACACTCCTGAACAGGTAATCAATTGGCTTTCCGGACTATTTGCATTGTGTGCCACCACCCAACCCCTCTTTTACTCTGCTGCTTCTCTCTGTTTGTCATATATGCAAAGTCACTTTAACAATACATTCATGTACATACTCCCTCAATTGGCCCCACCAACCAGCACATTGGCTAACCGGGCTATCTCCATTGTGTCCTGCCACCCACCACCCGCCAATCCCTATTTTCCCCACTGCTACTCTCTATTTATCAAATATGCATAGTCACTTTAACCATATCTACGTGTTCATACTTCCTCAATCAGCCCGACTAACCGGTGCCTGTATGTAGACTCGCTACTGTTATAGCCTCGAGAGCTTCTGGTCAGCGGGGTGGTGGCACCGGGATCCTCATCTCTCCCAAGTGGTCATTCTCTCTTTCTCCCCTTACCCATCTGTCTATCGCCTCCTTTGAATTCCATGCTGTCACAGTTACCAGCCCTTTCAAGCTTAACATCCTTATCATTTATCGCCCTCCAGGTTCCCTCGGAGAGTTGATCAATGAGCTTGATGCCTTGATAAGCTCCTTTCCTGAGGACGGCTCACCTCTCACAGTTCTGGGCGACTTTAACCTCCCCACGTCTACCTTTAACTCATTCCTCTCTGCCTCCTTCTTTCCACTCCTCTCCTCTTTTGACCTCACCCTCTCACCTTCCCCCCCTACTCACAAGGCAGGCAATGCGCTCGACCTCATCTTTACTAGATGCTGTTCTTCCACTAACCTCATTGCAACTCCCCTCCAAGTCTCCGACCACTACCTTGTATCCTTTTCCCTCTCGCTCTCATCCAACACTTCCCACACTGTCCCTACTCGGATGGTATCGCGCCGTCCCAACCTTCGCTCTCTCTCCCCCGCTACTCTCTCCTCTTCCATCCTATCATCTCTTCCCTCTGCTCAAACCTTCTCCAACCTATCTCCTGATTCTGCCTCCTCAACCCTCCTCTCCTCCCTTTCTGCATCCTTTGACTCTCTATGTCCCCTATCCTCCAGGCCGGCTCGGTCCTCCCCTCCCGCTCCGTGGCTCGACGACTCATTGCGAGCTCACAGAACAGGGCTCCGGGCAGCCGAGAGGAAAACTCGCCTCCCTGCGGACCTGGCATCCTTTCACTCCCTCCTCCCTACATTTTCCTCCTCTGTCTCTGCTGCTAAAGCCACTTTCTACCACTCTAAATTCCAAGCATCTGCCTCTAACCCTAGGAAGCTCTTTGCCACCTTCTCCTCCCTCCTGAATCCTCCTCCCCCCCCTCCTCCCTCTCTGCAGATGACTTCGTCAACCATTTTGAAAAGAAGGTCGACGACATCCGATCTTCATTTGCTAAGTCAAACGACACTGCTGGTTCTGCTCACACTGCCCTACCCTGTGCTCTGACCTCTTTCTCCCTCTCTCTCCAGATGAAATCTCGCGTCTTGTGACGGCCGGCCGCCCAACAACCTGCCCGCTTGACCCTATCCCCTCCTCTCTTCTCCAGACCATTTCCGGAGACCTTCTCCCTTACCTCACCTCGCTCATCAACTCATCCCTGACCGCTGGCTACGTCCCTTCCATCTTCAAGAGAGCGAGAGTTGCACCCCTTCTGAAAAAACCTACACTCGATCCCTCCGATGTCAACAACTACAGACCAGTATCCCTTCTTTCTTTTCTCTCCAAAACTCTTGAACGTGCCGTCCTTGGCCAGCTCTACCGCTATCTCTCTCAGAATGACCTTCTTGATCCAAATCAGTCAGGTTTCAAGACTAGTCATTCAACTGAGACTGCTCTTCTCTGCATCACGGAGGCGCTCCGCACTGCTAAAGCTAACTCTCTCTCCTCTGCTCTCATCCTTCTAGACCTATCGGCTGCCTTCGATACTGTGAACCATCAGATCCTCCTCTCCACCCTCTCCGAGTTGGGCATCTCCGGCGCGGCCCACGCTTGGATTGCGTCCTACCTGACAGGTCACTCCTACCAGGTGGCGTGGCGAGAATCTGTCTCCTCACCACGCGCTCTCACCACTGGTGTCCCCCAGGGCTCTGTTCTAGGCCCTCTCCTATTCTCGCTATACACCAAGTCACTTGGCTCTGTCATAACCTCACATGGTCTCTCCTATCATTGCTATGCAGACGACACACAATTAATCTTCTCCTTTCCCCCTTCTGACGACCAGGTGGCGAATCGCATCTCTGCATGTCTGGCAGACATATCAGTGTGGATGACGGATCACCACCTCAAGCTGAACCTCGGCAAGACGGAGCTGCTCTTCCTCCCGGGAAGGACTGCCCGTTCCATGATCTCGCCATCACGGTTGACAACTCCATTGTGTCCTCCTCCCAGAGCGCTAAGAACCTTGGCGTGATCCTGGACAACACCCTGTCATTCTCAACTAACATCAAGGCGGTGGCCCGTTCCTGTAGGTTCGTGCTCTACAACATCCGCAGAGTACGACCCTGCCTCACACAGGAAGCGGCGCAGGTCCTAATCCAGGCACTTGTCATCTCCCGTCTGGATTACTGCAACTCGCTGTTGGCTGGGCTCCCTGCCTGTGCCATTAGACCCCTACAACTCATCCAGAACGCCGCAGCCCGTCTGGTGTTCAACCTTCCCAAGTTCTCTCACGTCACCCCGCTCCTCCGCTCTTCCCACTGGCTTCCAGTTGAAGCTCGCATCCGCTACAAGACCATGGTGCTTGCCTACGGAGCTGTGAGGGGAACGGCACCTCAGTACCTCCAGGCTCTGATCAGGCCCTACACCCAAACAAGGGCACTGCGTTCATCCACCTCTGGCCTGCTCGCCTCCCTATCACTGAGGAAGTACAGTTCCCGCTCAGCCCAGTCAAAACTGTTCGCTGCTCTGGCCCCCCAATGGTGGAACAAACTCCCTCACAACGCCAGGACAGCGGAGTCAATCACCACCTTCCGGAGACACCTGAAACCCCACCTCTTTAAGGAATACCTAGGATAGGATAAGTAATCCTTCTCACCCCCTAAAGATTTAGATGCACTATTGTAAAGTGGCTGTTCCACTGGATGTCATAAGGTGAATGCACCAATTTGTAAGTCGCTCTGGATAAGAGCGTCTGCTAAATGACTTAAATGTAAATGTAAATAGCCTCACTACTGTATATAGCCTTGCTACTGTTATTTGTCACTGTCTTTTTACTGTTGTTTTTATTTCTTTACTTACCTATTGTTCACTTAATACCTTTTTTGCACTATTGGTTAGAGCCTGTAAGTAAGCATTTCACTGTAAGGTCTGTTAAATTTGGCACACTTGACATATAAACTTTCATTTGATTGATTCATAGCAAAGGGGATGAATACATATATACACAGCACTTTCCCGTTTCATTTTGTTTTGAAACAAGTAATTTTTTTCATTTCACTTCACTAATTTGGACAATTTTTTTTGTCCATTACATGAAATCCAAATAAAATCCTTTTAAATTATAGGTTGTAATGCAACGAAATAGGAAAAACGCCAAGGGGGATGAATACTTTATACTGTATGTATATAATATCTGAACTTTATCTTTGGAATGAAGTCCAATACACATTTTTCTGTGAAAGGGTAATGTCCAACCGATTTATCGGTCGGCCTCTGTTACATCAGCTTCCCAGGTTGGTCACTATTACATCTGCCTCCCAGGTTGGTCACTATTAGATCTGCCTCAAAGCCTGGTTCATCACTATTACATCTGCCTCACAGTGGTCAAGAATAAGTCTCCAGACGTGTGAAGACTGTGTACCTTAACTGATAAAAAGGATTGACTCTAGTCAACACTGCAAAGGCTGGTTGATAATGATAGCTGCCTCAAAAGTTGGTCAATGTTTCTGCCACTACTCAAAACCATGAATCCATGGAGCCATTTATACCCCCTCTTACAAAACACACCAGTTGTTCTTGAAGAAAATCTTAATTTCTGAATTGATGAGAGTGGTGAGGCTAACATCTTAACATTGATCATTGTCATTGAAGTACTTCTGCTTGTCCTCCAAGGAGCTAACCTTTCTTCATCGGTGTGTGTGACCTTAGAAGTTTATTAACTCTGTTTGGTGTTTTCCAGACAAACGCGGAGGGGGCAGTCTGCAGCATTGGCAGCTCCTAGACCGGATCCTGCAGCAGATAGTCCTACAAGATGAGAAGGGAGAGGACCCGGACATAGCGCCCCTAGACAACTTCAGTGTCAAAAATATAATTCGCATGTGAGTAACCTGGCCTCACAGGATTTGTGACACACCAACATAGATACACACTCTCACTCATACTCACGGACACAACTAAAAACACGCCCGGATGTTTGCACACACAATGTTGCTTATGATCATGTGTCTTCATGTTGTCAAGCAACTGTGTTGATAAAATGTTGATAAATAGAGCTATTATGATAGATTTTCTTTGTTGCTAGAGCTGTATATAGAACCTGACTGAACCAAGAAGGAAATTCAAGAGACACATGGAAGCATCCTTTTGGCATAACATCTTGTGCTGATCAAAGACTTCCTTGACATCGACAGCTGCTGTTATGACACAATGTTTCAATCTCAGTGGGAACACACAAAAATACTGAAATAGCCCACTGTTGGCTTACCAGAGTTCAAAGAGAGTGAAGAGAATGGGGTGGGGCATCTTTTGTTCACAAAACTAGACAGGATTTTAACTGGAAATTCAACATGGGCTGCGGAACAATTCCCTACCTTTATTCTCGATCTGCAGCCCTTCACTCCCCCTTATGGATTTAAACAGAATGGACTGATATAGGAAATATGGTGAAGACACCCTCTAGCCTTAACATACACCAATCTAATGCTATCATATCCACAAGGGGGAGTGAGCAAGTGGACCCTTCATGGACAATGTATAGAAAATTGGACTGCAGCCATAAGCTGGGCCTGAGCGAGGATTCGGGGAAAGTGATTGGTCAGAATGGGGAGGTGGGGTGGCAGCAGGGGGTTGTGGGATTGCATGGTACCTGCCTCACTCAGGTGAATTGAGGTGAATTGTCATGAAAGCAGAAGCGAGATCAAAAGGAATTGCTGTAATCGTGTTAGGCGAACGACTCCACGATTCCCAGCCCAGTCGACCATGTTACATTGAAGCAGTTGTTTGGTCAGATAAAGAAGGGGAGAAAAGAGGATTTGTAACACTTTCAGTCTTTCGATCAGACTGTTAAACAGCCATCAATAACATTGAGAGGCTGACCCAAATCACTGTCCACTTTAATAACTGGATTTAATAAAGGTATCACTAGTGAAATTAAATTATGCCAGTTTAATAATGTTTGCATACCCTACATTCCTAATCTCATATGTATATACTGTACTCTATACCACCTACTGCATCTTACCTATTCTGTTCGGCCATCGCTCATCCATATATGTATATGTACATATTCTTATTCATTACTTTACACTTGTGTGTATAAGGTAGTTGTTGTGAATTTGTTAGATTACTTGTTAGATATTACTGCGCTGTCGGAACTAGAAGCACAAGCATATCGCTACACTCGCATTAACCTCTAGCGACGAGCAATCCCGTATCCGGGAGCGTAATCATAGCCTCAAGCACATTACCATAACGCAACGTTTCCTATTCATGAAAATCGCAAATGAAATTAAATAAATATATTCAAACACAAGCTTAGCCTTTTGTTAACAACACTGTCATCTCAGATTTTCAAAATATGCTTTACAGCCAACGCTAGACAATAATGCTATGCTAGGCTGTGCTGGCAGCAGGCAACATTTTCACAAAAATAAGAAAAGCAACCCAATTAAATCATTTTCCTTTGAAGAACTTCAGATGCTTTCACTCAGGAGACTCCCAGTTAGATAGCAAATGTTCCTTTTTTCCAAAAATAATATTTTTGTAGGCGAAAAACGTCACGTTTGTTCATCCTGCTTGGCTGAGAAATCAACAGAAAAATACTTAAACGATCGCATTAGCATAACGCAACTTTTTCTATTCATGAAAATCGCAAATGAAATTAAATAAATATATTTGCTCACAAGCTTAGCCTTTTGTTAACAACAATGTCATACCAGATTGTCAAAATATGCTTTTCAACCATAGCTACACAAGCATTTGTGTAAGAGTATTGATAGCTAGCATAGCATTAAGCCTAGCATTCAGCAGGCAACATTTTCACAAAAACAAGAAAAGCATTCAAATAAAATAATTTACCTTTTAAGAACTTCGGATGTTTTCAATGAGGAGACTCTCAGATAGCAAATGTTCAGTTTTTCCAAAAAGATTACTTGTGTAGGAGAAATCGTTCCGTTTTGTTCATCACGTTTGCCTAAGAAAAAAATCTGAAAATGCAATATCTACAACGCCAAACTTTTAACCAAATTAACTCCATAATATTGACAGAAACATGGCAAACGTTGTTTAGAATCAATCCATAAGGTGTTTTTCACATATCTATTCGATGATAAATCATTCATGGCAGCTGTGTTTCTCCTCGAAGCAAACGAAAAACACACGCAGCTGGAGATTACGCAATAATTGCAACAGAGGACCCCAAGCGGCCACCTGGTAGATGTCGTCTCTTAAGGTCAATCTTCCAATGATTTGCCTACAAATACGTCACAATGCTGCAGACACCTTGGGGAAACGACAGAAAGTGTAGGCTCATTTCTGGCGCATTCACAGCCATATAAGCAGACATTGGACCACAGCGCATTCAAAATCTGGCACACTTCCTGTATGAAATTTCATCTTGGTTTCGCCTGTAGCATTAGTTATGTGGCACTCACAGACAATATCTTTGCAGTTTTGGAAACGTTTTCTTTCCAAAGCTGTCAATTATATGCATAGTCGAGCATCTTTTCGTGACAAAATATCTTGTTTAAAACGGGAACGTTTTTCATCCAAAAATTTTAATAGCGCCCCCTAATGCATAACTGGTTAACATCTGCTAACCATGTCTATGTGACAAATACAATTTGATTTGATTTGAAATGGCCCATTTTCCTCCAATCCGTGTATTGAATTGACCGTTTGGCTCAATTTAGTGTGGACCGTGGAGCCCTGTTACCAAATAGACTTTGATCAGATTAAGAGCCATGTTGTTTGTCTTTCCTCACAGGTTGTTCAATGAAAATGAGGTTAAGCAATGGAGAGACCAAGCAGAGAAGTTCAGGAAAGGTAAAACGCTGTCTTCTACTTGTTTGAAACATCGCCATATGCTGGCCATAGTGCAGAAGTGCATCTATGGTATTGCGTTATGCCTTTGGCCAGAGATGCAGAGAGCCATGTGTGTGTATTTGTGTCTGCATGTGTCCTTCTGTTTGCTTGTGAGTGTCTACCGTGTGTGGGTGTAGTGTGTGTGTTTCTGTTTGTGTGTGTGTGCAACTCCGAGTGCTTGTGTGTGCGAATTTGAGAATATACAACAATTTGAACAGCAATGATATCTTCTACACCATGTGCTCTTTCAGACCACTCAGAGCTAATGGCCAAGCTGGAGCGGAAAGAGAGGGAATGTGATACCAAGACGCAGGAGAAGGAGGACATGATGAAGACCCTCAATAAGATGAAGGACAAACTACAGAGAGAGGGAGTGGAGTTGCGGTCAGCGCGGGACCAAGTGCTCGACCTGCACTCGCGCATCAGTGACATAGCAGTAAGCATGCTGTCACAATGTCTCTTCTTGTCCCACTGTTTTAGGCTGTGTCCACACAGAGACGGATGAAATCGTATATGCAGTCATTATTGTCTGTTTTAGTCCATCAGTCAAGTCTCAAGTCAATTATTTTGGGACAAGATGCAAACTCGAAGAGGCGGACATATTATGTGTATTTTTTTGACGGACAATCATTGTCCATCATCCAACAAATGACTTCCATTGAAAAGTTTTCATTATTGGGGCGGCAGGGTAGCCTAGGGGTTAGAGCGTTGGACTAGGAACCAGAAGGTTGCAAGTTCAAAACCCCCGAGCTGACAAGGTACAAATCTGTCGTTCTGCCCCCAAACAGCCACTGTTCCTAGGCCGTCATTGTAAATAAGAATTTGTTCTTAATTAACTGACTTGCCTAGTTAAACAAAGGTAAAATAAAACATTTAAAAATTAGATGCAAAATCTCTGTCTTAGGGTAGCCTTAGGGTTGGCAATCTGTAGTTAAAGATTGAAATTCAGAAAATCTTTATAGTCCCGTTGCTGGCAATGTAGTTTCAACAGTATACATATGTTTACACATATTTCTAAAAGGCAAACACATAGTCATGTTACATACTGTTCGAAGGTTGGTTTGAAACCACATGTTATATTCTTAATGTGATGCCAAATGCTTCATAGTTTGTTTTAGTTTAATGGTGTGCAAATAAAAGTGTTTAATAGATTGTTTGATTTTCTTATTTCTAACAAGTAAACATCCTCTCATTTTGTCTTTCTTTCCACCAATAGGGTGACAGCGTACCTTTCCCTCCTCCACCCCCTGGTGGCCCCGTCCCCCCTCCCCCCATGACTGGAGGCTTCCCTCCGCCCCCTCCCCCTCTGCCATTCAGCTGCCCTCCTCCTCCCCCTCCTCCACCTGGAGGCCCTCCTCCTCCTCCTGGAGCTCCACCCATCTTCTCTGGAATCCCACCTCCTCTGGGCCCACCTGGATTTGGTACTACTGCTACCATGCGCTCAAAGTCTATCCCGCAGCCCTCGCACCCGCTCAAATCCTTCAACTGGGCCAAGTTGGGCGAGGTAAAGATTACTGGTCTGTTCTAGGTCTGTTCTAGGGCTACATTTAATATAAATATATTTGTTTTAATGTACAGTACCAGTCAAAAGTTTGGAAACGGCTACTCATTCAAGGGTTTTTCTTTATTTTTACTATTTTCTACATTGTAGTACACTAGTGAAGACATCAAAACTATGAAATAACACAAATGGAATCATGTAGTAACCAAAAAACTGATTTTTTTTCAAAGTAGTCACCCTTTGCCTTGATGACAGCTTTGCAAACTCTTGGTATTCTCTCAACCAGCTTCACCTGGAATGCTTTTCCAACAGTCTTGAAGGAGTTCCCACATATGCTGAGCACTTGTTGTTTGCTTTCCCTTCACTCTGTGGTCCAACCCATCCCAAACCATCCCAATTGGGTTGAGGTAGGGTGATGGTGGAGGCCAGGTCATCTGATCCAGCACTCCATTACTCTCCTTCTTGGTCAAATAGGCCTTACACATTCTGGAAGTGTTTGGGGTTATTGTCCTGTTGAAAAACAAATGATAGTCCCACTAAGCGCAAAGCTGTCATCAAGGCAAAGGGTGGCTACTTTGAAGAATCTCAAATATAAAATGTATTTTGATTTATTTAACACATGTTTTCCCCCTCTTATTCTACAATGTAAAAAATAGTCTAAATAAATAAAAACCCTGGAATGAGTAGGTGTGCAATTTAGACTATGAAGAGGAGGTTGTTAGCATTCCAGCTTGGTCCTTACGTTGGTGATTGATGAACGTATATTGCAACAGAGCACTGTGCTAGCATTTCACTATGCACTGAAGGGAACCCATTTTGTTGAATTGAGTTTCTCAGGACAGAGAATTTGCAGTAGACTATTCTGCCCTGGGTTAACTTTTAGTAAGTACATCATTTGTTACATGGGTCGTTCCACAAAATGAGTGTCTTTTGCATCCCAATATTGAATTTTAAAAGCTTATTATATTAAATGAAGTGCCCTTTTAATATAGACCACATGGATAATTCAATTAATCAGATTTTCTATGTGAGATGAGGCTTGCTAAAGTGCCAAGATTCTGCATTTTGACGTACCCTCCATCAACCCTGTGTCATTTCTCTGAAGATTTTAACCAAGTTTCACTATCATTGTAAAACCCTAGTTATTTTGATGCTTTGACAAAGTCATTTCTGAAGATTATTATTTATTTAATGTGATTAGTGATGAAGGATTTATTTAGATGTCTCTTATTTTAAGGTCAACCCTGTTACGTGAACTGAACTCTCGTTTTAAATGATGAAACTGTTCCTTTATCAATATTTGTTTCAAAACAAATATTGAACAGCTAATAGTCAAATCATAGAGTAAAACAGGTAAACTGGTTCTACTCTTTTTGGCCATTTTCTGTTGTTTTGTGGTTGAAAACTGCGAGTCGACCATAACACTTCAACCCTGTTACTCATAAAAAGGCCAAAAATGTTTTAAGTTTCATTTTTTGGGATGAAGCTAGCATTCAATTGCCAATGTCACGGTCAATCCTGTTACTTTTTTTGGCACTAAATTGGTACAGTCATTTTTTTATTAAACCTCTAGAGATGGGAAAACTTAAGTTGACAAAATGTTAAAATTAGTTTAAATAAAAAGTTTATTTTGACCTAGTTACACTTCTCAAAAGATGACGTAGGATTTAAATTTGCCTGAAATGACTAACATGCTAGCTAATTAGAAAAATAGTAGGCCTATGCAGTAGACTGTTCTGGGGCTAACTATTAGTTAGGGCATCATTTATTACATCGTATAATTGCTAACATTCTTACACTTACACTTGTCTGCAATCGTCTCTGGCACACAGCACCCCCCCCCTCTCCAATCCTCGATTATTACCGTTTATAATCTGGTGTAGGGTGAAGTGGCCCCTAGACGGTGATCTTGGGTCAGTTTAAAATTTTCCCCACTAATTATTAAGTTGAGGATCGGTGGGAGGGGGCGCTGATCCTAGATCTGTAACATCAGGAAACTTCAGAGTTTGTAATCCACCCTCAATTTATGGCCACCCTATGTCCCGCCTGTGTACCCTGCAGAACAAGATCACTGGCACCATCTGGCATGACGTCGATGACCTAAGGGCCTTCAAGATCCTCGACCTCAAGGACATCGAAAAGATGTTCTCGGCCTATCAGAGACAGCAAGTATGGACGCTTTGAATTGATTGGATAAGTAAAACAGTATTTTTAGTTAGTGGGGCGTTGTCACCTAAACTGTCAAATATCGTGGGGATTGATATGTGTCTGTGTGCGTGCATGCTGGTAGTGTATGTAAAAATATATAGACATGCACTGTGTGGTTGCAGTGGCAGAAAGGGATTGATTGTGTTTGAAGTAATGCATTGAGCCTTGATATCTTGGTGTGCGTGCATGTGCTTGTGCGTGTCTATGTGAGACAGAATGTATGTATACTTGTGTGTGTGTGCGTGCGTGCGCGCGTGTGTGTTTGAGTGGTTTTGAAGAGTCAGGAGTCTGGCCTACTCATGGCTTTATGCTAACCTTAGGTGCTGTTCCCTCCTGAATGGCTGATTGTGTGAATGTCAAAGAGCTGGAGCGTGAAGTAGTGTCTTCAGTGCATTTGGTAGGGGGCGGGCAAGGTTCTTCAGTCTCACGGGCTGCACCCCAAATGGCACCCAATTCCCTATATAACGCACTACTTTTGACCAGGGCACATTGAGCTCTGATCAAAAGTAGGGCTGTGGTGGTCATGAAATTTAGTCAGCTGGTAACTGTCATTGCAAATAACTGCCGGTCTTATGTTAATTGGCTGTTAATTAACATAAACACATTAAGTATCTCTGGGGCTACAAGTAACTGATTCTAACCTTTGGAACATCGAGGGCTACATTATAAAAAGTGTAATAAATCCGTTTAATATAGCCTACACAATCCCAATAAATCCATTATTTGTTTTAGGCAGCTCTAAAGAAACATTATGAAATGAAGACAATGTAGCCTATTTCAGAAGATTAGAATACCATATTCTGAGTCGTCCTTATGTTAGGCCTTGATCTGGCTATGCCATGTGGGTGTGGGCTACACTGGTTCATTTAGCAGACAAGATTTGTTTCTAATTCCTGTGGCATTATTTTTAAAATTAATTTATAGTAATAAGAATACAATTGAACATAGCTGAATAACATCACTACAGACCTGAGTTCGATCCCAGGCTGTTTCTCAGCCGGCCCAATTTCGCCCAGAGGCACAATTGTCCCAGCGTCGTCTGGGTTAGGGGAGGGTTTGGCTGGCTGGGATTTCCTTGTCTCATTGCGCTCTAGTGACTCCTTGTGGTGGGCCGGGCGCCTGCAAGCTGACCTCAATCGTCAGCTGGACGGTGTTTCCTCTGACACATTGGTGTGGCAGGCTTCCCGGGTTAAGCGAGCAGTGTGGCTTGACAGGGTCGTGTTTCGTAGGACGCATTAATATGGAACCTTCGCCCCTCCCGAGTCCGTAAGGGATACACTGAGTGCACAAAACATTAATAACACCTTCCTAATATTGAGTTGCACGCCTTTTTGCCTTCAGAACAGCCTCAATTTGTCGGGGCATGGACTCTACAAGGTGTCGAAAGCATTCCACAGGAATGCTGGCCCATGTTGACGATATTGCTTCACACAGTTGTCAAGTTGGCTGGATGTCCTTTGGGTGGTGGACCATTCTTAATACACACAGGAAACTGTTCAGCGTGAAAAACCCAGCAGTGTTGCAGCTCTTGACACACTCAAACCAGTAAGACAACCATAACCCTTTCAAATGTACTTAAATATTTTGTCTTGTCCATTCAACCTCTGAATGGCACACATACAAATATTCATTTTAACGTGTCTCCTCCCCTTCATCTACACTGATTGAAGGGGATTTAAGAAGTGATATCAATAAGGGATCATATCTTTCACCTGGATTCGCCTGGTCAGTCTATGTCACGGAAAGAACAGGTGTGCCTAATGTTTTGTGCGCTCCATGTCTAGGCCTATGGGCTACATGATGCATGTGCTGTTTCTTGCCTTAGACTGCACACACTGGGCTTCATTCACAAGTGATTATATTCTCACCCATCAGACTATTCTCACTTTAATCTGGTCTTTACATATACTAAATAATATATGTGTGAAATTAGTTTAGATTTGGAATTGGCTAGTGGAGTAGGCAGAAATCCATTCTTGGCAGGGCCAGCAAAAAGTAGGTGGGGCCTCATTTGGCACTCAAACCATCATTAAATTATCATAAAACCTACCCTTTAACCGACTGTAATCCATCGCACACAACAAACCATCTAACATGTGTTTTTGCATTACAGGCCAAATAGTCTTGTAGGACTACATAAATACACGACTCTTGCATTTAACATGCGACTCACATATTCCTACCCTTAATAAACCATAGGCCTATAATTAATTGACTATCAGGCCAGAACATAATGCCTATATGTAACAGTAATGATTACAATAGGCAGCCATCGCCTCTAGAATAGAACAGTGGTCACCAACCTTTTCTCAGTCGAGATCCATTGAAAATGAAAGCCAAGTGCAATTCTCTGCTGGGTGCGGGAGATCAACTGTGCCTGCAATGTATTGGGTGATATCAATGAAATTATCAATAGCCTATAGACTATAGTGCATGGGCAGAGAATCACAGGGCAAAGTTAAATTTCCAATTCATTTGAATTCCTAAAAATGATAGGTTATTTACATTGACTGGAAATAAATATTGTTTCATGTCCCCCTGAATAGCAGGGCTCTCATGAAGTGTTTGATTTGATTTTCGATGGCATTTAAATTGATGTCAATGATCAGAGGGACAATCGAGCGCTGAATATCAGGCCATTAGCGACTGGCCGTTAGCAAGTTTGGTAGGCCACTAATTACCATCAATGGCAACAGAGCGCACTTTTGGAGAAGCCTAGTTACTATGACTCAACTATGATGTGGAATTTGACTGCAGTCATGACTTGTGACTGCCGGTGTGGCAGTAATATGATCATCATAATAGCCCTAGTCAAAAGTAAGGCACTATGTAAGGAATAGGGTGCTATTTGGGACGCAACCATGGAGTAGGCTAAAACAAAGGAACCAGTCAATATTGTCACTGTCATGAGGAGTTACCACACCCCAGACTTAGCCAAATACTTATATTTCTGGCAGGACCTTGAAATAGGGTGATTAGGGGACACTGCGCTACAGTATTTGCATACAAGGGAACAGAAAAGGAGGATACCGAGTCAGTTGTACAACTGAAAGCATTCAACTGCATTTAACTTAAAAACCTTAGCTGCTAGTTAGCTATTATGACTAACTATGCCTATACATGTTTTTGAAGCTAATGTACTTAGCAATGATTTTAATCATGCACACACACACACACACATTTTAAGTCTGTACCGGTGTACTTAAGCTAATTAAGGCTAACTAATCCAGTGATATCAATGGCAGGTCCTAATTATCTTCAAATCTCCCAATTGGGTTTGTATGCAAGATGGATTAAGCTGTAATTTGCTGGTAAGCCTAATATCAATAGTTTAAACAATGTTTTACCCACAGACTTAGTAAGAGGGTCATAAAATGGAGGTATGGAGGTGTTACCATAGTTTGTGTAACTTAAAAAAAAACAGGTTCTATTGGTTTAATCAAGAGGTCTTTCGACTGCCAATTCCTTCGCCCGCGTTGTTCTTATAAAGGGTCAGCTATGATTAATGGCTCATTTGAAGACCGTAATGAAAGTGATTCATGAATGATATTTATTTATACAAGTAACCAATGGTCTCGTCCTACATTGACAATTGCTGAATTCCGTTTGATGGTAATTCCAACGGTTATATATGACTAGTCTTCCTTTATAGGCTTTTAATTGGTCATTTTATCCACTAATATCATTCTTTGATGGGTTGCTTCCCAAAACCTTTTACAAGCTCATCGCCACCAGTAGTGATGAAACAAGCCCTTGAAGACTTTCGATGAACCAAGCCCCCCAGAGACATCTGCACTTTTGCATTCTAGTATGTAGTGGTGTAGTCTCTAGTTGCTAGCTACTGTGGTTTTGCCTTTCTTTGCTGGCTTGAAGTGCTAACCTTTGCATGTGTTTCGATTTTGGTCTCTCTCGCTCTCTCTGCACTCTCCGACTACCTGGGCAGGAGCTGCTCACTAACCAATCCTTCAAGCAGGTGAGTCTAGGGTCTCTCGTGCTCCCACACTGTTATCTCTGTCTCTCCTTCCCTCCCTCCCTTCCTCACTCCCTTCTCCGAGCACACATGGGCTGCCACATGGATAATCATGTAGTGTTTGAAGTAGCTAGTGGCGTTATTGGTCTTTTGACCTCAATGGGGACTTTCTGGTGAATTAAAGGTTTAAATAAAAAATGTAATACACATTGGAAAATGAACCATTTATAGTATATTTCAAGTTTAGTTAATTGGCTTGCTTGATTAGAGGTTAATAAGCATTACAAATGTGTTCTAAATGTACTTACCTGGATAAAAAGGGTTAAATTAGTAAACAAATAAGATAACAGCAGAGATAGATCTGTTTTAACAGTGATGGGTTGTAGATTGTGCCTTTAATGATATCTTAGATATCTTAAAACTGTCCGTTAGATAACATATGTAAAAATGTCAGTCCGCTCATGACTGACAGTGAATTTGAAAGTGTCATGGTCAAATGAGGTAGCAGGGTTGGGATCAGTTCACGAGAAGTGGCCAAGAACACATAACAAGGTTCCCCCACTACCTTTTGGTCACCCCAGTTTCATTGTAACAATTATAAAGGTGTATACATCTGGAGTGCGTGCGTGAGTAGAGAGAGATAGCAGGGCTGGGCGGCTGCAGTACAGCAAATGGGAGTGGTCCCTTGACCCTGTGCCATCCTGCCAGTCAGGCTTTGCTGTAGAACTATTGGTCAATGCGGGCATGGAAGAAAAGCATCTTTCTTTGGAAGCCAGTAGCTGTTTCAAATGCGTCATCCTTCCCGTAACCCCAAAGGGACATTTCGGAAGTGCAGGAAGCCTGCTTAGACCATAAATAAAATACTTTTGAACATTTCAACCCCAGACATTTTTTAAACATCTATTCGTTCCCCTTGTGGATTTTTTTAATACTGCATTTGTGTGAAGCTTACCAAAATATCTGACAAGCTGCCTCGGGCCCAGTTCGTAGCACCGTTTCCTGCCCTTTCGGAAATGTTTATTGGATTAGCCTGCACTGTGTTCTTGATGGTGACTCACCAAAAAGCGTTCCTCCCAAGACCTATTTTAGATTTTCTGCTCGCACCGACATGGACTTTTGAAGCTCTTTTTTTTTTCATGGCTTTTCTGAGCTCTTCTCATATGCCTGACTGCAACGCTTCATTTAATCAAGATGTTTATAAGACCTCCATAATGCCATAATGAAAACTGACATAAACACTTGGTGACAGTTGAAAATCTTTCCTGGCCAGGTGCCTTGGCCAATGGTTCTGGGAAGGGCGATTGTGACCAACATTGGCACAACCTTAGCATTCAACCACAGGGAGGGTACAGTATGGTAGTACTGTGGGTAGACTTCAATGTAGGGGCTTTAAATACCCTTCTCCTGCACTAAAGTGTCCATTAGTCACATTTCACATGAAAAGAAGTGGCATCACACGTCTTCCATCCAATCATTTGCTAATTGGCCTTAAACTGAACATGGGTGCGTCTGAAGTGGCACCCGTATTCCTTATAGTCCACTACTACCAGGGCCCGCCTTGGTCAACAGTAGTGAACTATAAAGGGAATAGCGGCACCCAATTCCATTCTCACTTGAGGTGTCAATGCTGTATACTGTCAGACACTGATCTCGTTTCTTCTCTCCTCCCTCCCTTCTCTCTCTGTGAAGAAGGAAACCGGCTCGATGGATGACCTGTACCTGAGCACTCGCAAGGTGAAGGAGCTGTCGGTAATCGACGGTCGGCGCGCTCAGAACTGCGTCATCCTGCTCTCTAAGTATGCACAATCCCCTCCTGTGTCGATGCTAAGTCTTTTGATGTAGCCCTGGGCAGAATTAGAGGGGAGTACAAAGAGGTGGGAGGAATAGTTGGAAGGGTGGACTCTGGGATTGAAACTCAGCCTGGTAGGGAACAATATATGTATGTGCCTAGAGCGTAACCACTTCACAACAGCCACCACATGTAGGACTCAGTGTTGTTTTGTTACGCACATCACATTATAGTCCAGTCTCAGATCTATTTGTGCTGTGTAGCCAACTACTATGGTCTTTACAGGAGTTAGCTATATAATACAAACCGATATAGGATCCAGGTTAATCACATTATAATTCTCAACCCTTGTAACTATAAAGATGGCATTATATTTGCCTTTTTGGCATCTATCTTTGCAATATATTATGTTAGAAAGTATGCAAGGTACCCTGAACTATACTGCAAAGTAAGTACACGGTAACTCAATTGACTCCTCTATGGTGCCGTGGTAGCAAGGAGGTGGGGGGACGGGACCTCCGAGGGTCAAGCGTTCCACAGAGATGCTGGCCCATGTTGACTTAGATGCTTCCCACAGTTGTGGCAAATTGGCTGGATGTCCTTTGGGTGGTGGACCATTCTTGATACACACAGGAAACTGTTGAATGTGAAGAACCCAGCAGCATTGCAGTTCTTGACACACTCAAAGTGGTGTGCCTGGCACCTATTACCATAACACTTTCACTTGTTTAAATATTTTGTCTTGCCCATTCACCCTCTGAATGGCACACATCCATGTCTCAATTGTCTCAAAGATTAAAAATCCTTCTTTAGCCTATCTTATCTCCTTCATCTACACTGATTTAACAGATGACATCAATAACTGTAGCTTTTACCTGGTCAGTGTATTTTTAATGGACTCCCTCAAGGAGGAGGAGATCTGTTCAGGAAATGCAATTATATGGCATAGTAGTCATTTAGAAGAGCAGGGATTTTTAAACTGGAGCCAAGGATGTGTGATTTGAAAAACATGACATTCCTTTTTGGTGATTTGTCAAAGTAATTGGGGAATCACAGTTATAAGCATGACTGAAATGATAAATGTCTAAAACTAGACAAACAGTATAACTTCTCCTCGGGGGATGTCCAGTCACATAACATCTTGACTGGGATCCATTTTTGTCACTTCAAAGGAGCTAACTTCTCCCCCAATTCACAATATGACCATGTGTATGCTTTAGTGCCCTAAGAGAGATGATTGAGAGTCTTGTCCCACTTCACAGATCAATAGACAGGAATTTAGAGCCCCCACATGCCCTGGAGCTCAGGTCACTGTCATTGCCTACGTCCCAAATGGCACCCTATTCCCTATGTTGTGCATTACTTTTGACCAGAGCTCTATAGGCCTAAGGGTCCCATTTAGGATGCTGCCAATGCCATTGCCTAAAAACTAGTGGGTACATACACAGGCCCAACCATTTCCAAATGAGGTCAGTCTGTAGTCAGTAGGGCTTTGTTGTGTACTGCCAGAGAGTGTCATCGATCCAAACCCAATGCAGTGGGCATTGATCAACTCTGCTGCTGTTGGCCATACTCCCGAGGTCGAGTATGGTCTGGTACAGCAGTACAATGTATGGAAGTTACCCTATGGTACTACAGTACATTGGAGTGATTGTGTTGCTTGTACTGTGGTTTTTCATTAGTCAATCGTTTGGTTATGTTATAACCTAGTTGAACGGATAGGTTGATATGCTAGTATTTGAGCACAACCAATTTACTGTGGATGGCGAACTCATTTTGACAGGCTATTTAATGTGAAGTGCTTTGTTTTGTTAGGTTCTAATTTTTGAGTAAATAACTTACGGACACTTAAGAAGCTTAACCAAGTTTAATTCTTCCCAAAGAGTAGATAAAACATTTAACACAAGCACTGATATTTAACCCTTTCTCCTAGGCTGAGTCTTCTCCGCCACAACTGAACAGCCAATGCATCCCTGTTGCTAGACAACAGAACCTTAGTGAAATATGTTCTTCCTCACTTCATCTAACCTGACCTCTTCCCCAAAGTGCTCACTCCTCCCCAGCTCAAGGCTGTCATGGTTATTGATTCCAGACTGTGTCTCTTCTCCTCCCAGAGTATCCCTGATGGCTAACAATAACATATCCTGACATAATGTAAACAGTATACATTACCCTCTCTCCCTCAGTGACATTGTTAGTTTCTAAGATCTCCACCCGTCTCCCCTTATCAATGCCTGCCACATGTAATCACATCCCTGCACTCAGCACATTCCAAGCTTAGCTGCACACATGATATACCTTCCTCCTATAACCCGTAAGTTCTGGTGTAGACCCTCTAAACCTCAGCACTCCATCAGTGACATGAATAAGTATATGTTCATACTCTCAGAATCCAACAGTTTGCATTGTGTAACACACATTGCCTGGTGGGGATAAGCTATATTGACTTTTCAATATGAACCCACATTGATTGGAAACATGGCACCACTGTGTGTTTGTTTGCAAATGGTTGGTTAGCTTCTACATTGCTAATTGTCCCCCACCCATGAAATTGGGAGGGGGACTATGGATGTCTCTGTCTGGATGTACTTTAGTACGTACGTCACATGTGATATCTCAGACACCACTGGCCGGATTTTGGCAAACCTTAGGTGAATAATGCAGGTAGGCTAGTGGTTAGAGTGTTGGGCCAGTAACTGAAAGGTTGCTGGATCGAATCCCAGAACTGACAAGGTAAAAATCTGTCATTCTGCAAGGCAGTTAACACACTGGGAGCCGAAGACGTGGATGTCGATTAAGGCATTCCCCCGCACCTCTCTGATTCAGAGGGGATGGGATAAATGTGGAAGACACATTTCAGTTAAAGGATTTCAGTTGTACAACTCACTAGGTATCCACCTTTCCATTAATGCATTTTGACATAGAGATCCGGCATTTACAAAAGTACACACATTGGCCCAAGTTGGGAGCTGCATCATTCATGGGGGATGACATGTTTACTGTTGCCTTGTGAAGAGATAGAGTTTATTTTACTGTTCTTCAACAAGGCATTGTACAAGCCAAACTGTGGGTACAAATTACATTTAAAAATATGAATTAAACACAGTAAACAGAAGACATAAGTGAGCTGAGGCAGTTAAGTCACATATAGTGTAGATACAGTATCCCTCCTGCCTCCCTGCAGTTTGCAGTTTGTATCATCATTGCTAACTAAATCTCTCTCATCATTGCTAACTAAATCTCTCTGTTGGTCTGTCCTCGCAGGTTAAAAATGAGCAACGAGGAGATCAAGAGGGCCATTCTAGAGATGGACGAGCGGGAAGAGCTAGCCAAGGACATGCTGGAGCAGGTAATTTATCCTCAATAAAAAATAAATTAAAAACAATCCTTTCATGTCTTGATTACACATCTCTTTTGTTATTTGTGTGAATACTTGGGAATGGATTTCCTAAATTAAATTCATTTAGAGATTAATTCCTGGTGATTTAAGTATTTTATTTATCCAAAAAATGACCCCCCCTATATGGGCCAGCAGACTCCATCACAATAATTTACTGACCCTCTCCAGAAGATGCAGCATTCAAAGACTTGGCCCCTATTGGTTGACCTGACCTGTCATGATATATTGCTTGTTTGTTTTTAGTTTTTGGTTATGAAGCACAATGAGATTTATGTTATGAAAATAAGTTTAATAAATTATTATTATGATTATTAAAAGGGTAGTTCGTCATTTTACAATTTAATGTTAAATGGTTCCTCACCCATGTAGAGGAGAAACTGTAATCCATGGTTTGTTTTTTCTGTTGGGGCAGTTTTTTCTGTTTCTTGCCCTGTTGGGGCAAGTAGTTCCCCTCAGGGAACTCCCCCCCCGTTCAGCTGAAAAGGTGGCGCAGGGAATTCAAAAATATTCTTTAGAAATATTTAACTTTCACACATTAACAAGTCCAATACCTCAAAGGAAAGATAAACATCTTGTTCATCTACCCATCATGTCCGAATTTTTAAATGTTTTACAGCGAACACACAACATATATTTATGTTAGACCACCACCAAATCAGCCATTTTTTTCCAGCCAAAGATAAAATCACAAAAGCAGGATTAGAGATAAAATGAATCACTAACCTTTTGAAAATCTTCATCAGATGACAGTCATATGACATGTTACACAGTACATTTATGTTTTGTTCGATAATATGCATTTTTATATCCACAAATCTCGGTTTACATTGATGCCATGTTCAGAAATTCCTCCAAAATATCCGGAGGAATTATAGAAAGCTACGCCAGATAACAGAAGTACTCATCATAAACTTCGACTAAAGATACATGTTCTACATTTAATTAAAGATACACTGGTTCTTAATGCAACCGCTGTGTCAGAACTTTTTAAACGTTACGGAAAAAGCCTAACATTGCAATAATCTGAGACGGAGCTCAGACGTAACCGCCATGTTGGAGTCAACAGAAATACGAACTTACAATATAAATATTCCCTTACCTTTGATGATCTTTCATCAGAATGTAGTGCAAGGAGTCCTAGTTCCACAATAAATCGTTGTTTTGTTCCATAATGTCCAATACTAGTGTCCAAGTAGCTGCATTTGCTAGCACTTTCAGCTCACGTGCCCAAAAACTGACTGCTGGTCCAAGATAAACTGGTCAAACAAAGAAAACTTCCAAAATATATATTCCAGGTTGAATAAAAATGCTGGTCAAACAAAGGTCAAAGAGAATCATTCCATCTTCAAGATGTTATTATCATATATATCCAATAACGTTATACCAACATACGGATCATACGTTTTCATCTGGAGTCAAATGGAACAGCGGTAGCACCTCACAAGAAATGAAATGCGCCACAGGAAAATGGCATTCTGTCGGGACACTGACTATTTTCCCTCCCAGCAGGAGGCTACATCCTGTAATTTCAGTTTAAGATTGCCTGCCCTATGAGTTCTGCACGCACTTCAAACAGTTATTCTCCCCTCTTATCTGCACACTCCCTGTCATAGATTTAACACTGGTGGAAACTCCTTCCAACCAATGCTCACAACCATCCTATGCTTTTAAATCCTTTACTGGACGTGTGCAAGTGCACACTTTGGAAGAAGGGTGGAGAATCGTTTTGGCATCTACTTAAGTATAACTCAAAATATCAGACTTAAGATATTTACCTGTATACAGTACCATTTAAAAGTTTGGAGACACCTACTCATTCCAGGCTTTTTCTTTATTTTTACTATTTAAAAAAAAAAGTGTAAAACAAATCGAAATATATTTGAGATTCTTCAAAGTAGCCACCCTTTGCCTTGATGACAGCTTTGCACACTGTTGGCATTCTCTCAACCAGCTTTATGAGGTAGTCAACTAGAATGCATTTCAATTAACATGTGTGCCATGTTAAAAGTTCATTTGTGGAATTTCTTTCCTTAATGCGTTTGAGACAATCAGTTGTCTCTTTGACCAGGTAGGGGTGGTATACAGAAGATAGCCGTATTTGGTAAAAGACTAAGTCCATATTATGGCAAGAACAGCTCAAATAAGCAAAGAGAAATGACAGTCCATCATTACTTTAAGACAAATTGTCAGTCAATCCGGAAAGAACTTTGAAAGTTTCTTCAAGTGCAGTCGCAAAAACCATCAAGCTCTATGATGAAACTGGCTGTCATGAGGACTGCAACAGGAAAGGAATACCCAGAGTTACCTCTGCTGCAGAGTTCATTAGAGTTATCAGCCTCCGAAATTGCATCCCAAATAAAAGCTTCACAGAGTTCAAGTAACAGACACATCTCAACATCAACTGTTCAGAGGAGACTGAGTGAATCAGGCCTTCATGGTTGAATTGCTGCAAAGAAGCCACTACTAACTGACACCAATAAGAAGAAGAGACTTGCTTGGGCCAAGAAACATGAGCAATGGACATTAGACTGGCGGAAATTTGTCCTTTATTCTGATAAATCCAAATTTGAGATTTTTGGTTCTAACCGCCATGTCTTTGTGAGATGCGTAGGTGAACGGATGATCTCTGCATGTGTGATTCCCACCGTGAAGCATGGAGGAGGAGGTGTGATGGTGTGGGGATGCTTTGCTGGAGACACTGTCACTGATTTATTTAGAATTTAAGGCACACTTAACCAGCATGGCTACAACAGCATTCTGCAGCGATACGCCATCCCATCTGGTTTGCGCTTAGTGGGACTATCATTTGTTTTTCAACAGGACAATGAACCAAAATGCACCTTCAGGCTGTGTAAGAGCTATTTGACAAAGAAGGAGAGGGATGGAGTGCTGCATCAGATGACCTGGCCTCCACTATCACCCAACATCAACCCAATTGAGATGGTTTTGGATGAGTTGGACTGCAGAGTGAAGAAAAGCAGCCAACAAGTGCTCAGCATATCTGGGAACTCCTTCAAGCCTATTGGAAAACCATTTCTCATGAAACTGGTTGAGAGAATGCCAAGAGTGTGCAAAGCTGTCATCAAGGCAAAGGGTGGCTACTTTGAAGAATCTAAAATATGATATATATTTTGACTTGTTTGTTATTTAATAGTTCTGATGTCTTCACTCTTATTCTACAATGTAGGAAATATTAAAAAATAAAGAAAAAACATTGAATGATTAGTTATGTCCAAACTTTTGACTGGTACTGTACATAACTGTAGATTAAACTATGACCACACAGATGCATGAACATGGATAAAATCATATATACATGAATCAATTTTGTCAGTCAAAAGTTAAACTCACGTCAACTTGTTTTATACAAAAGTGGTTACAGCACAAAGGCAGACATATTGTGCGTTTTTTGATGGGCAATCGTCTCAATTGACCATCATCCGTCTATAAGGATTACTCCCATTCGCTCAATCTGTAATTTTCACACACAAAAGCTGCGGCCTACAGAAAAAATAACATATGTATTTGGGGATGAACCAGAACTATTCTAAGCCAGTAAAATTACACAAATGATGATATGAATGCAGGGATGCAAATTCAAGTAATCAATCGTGTATTGCTAATAACTACATTGACATTTCTTAGATGGGTTCTAAGAAAACGTGGGTTTTGATTTGAGTTCCTCCTGGGTTTGTGCTTGTGTAGCTGCTGAAGTTTGTCCCTGAAAAGAGTGACATTGACCTCCTGGAAGAGCACAAACACGAGCTGGAGCGCATGGCCCGTGCTGACCGCTTCCTCTTCGAGATGAGCAGGTGAGCTTCGCCATTTTGCTAACACCCCATTTCCAATGAGATTCTATTTGCCATATATTTTTAACTGTGCTATTTCACAAAAGTTCTGAACCTACAGTAAATAAGTTTTACAGACAGTATATTTGACATTAGTTATCGTGTTGTTATTAGTCCCACCCTTCAGCTCCATTCAACCCCTCCCATCTATATGTCATAACACCATCTGTATTGGATTTCTATTTGCCATCTATTTTTCAACTGTGCTGTGATGCTTCACAAAAGTTATGATCTTTCTATTCTCATAGTTTCTACAGATTGTAAATTATAGATTAACATTTTTGCTAAAAGTATTATTATAATATTGATTGATTAACTATGACTTTTCAAATCACCCAGTATCGCTATCTGCAGCGTTAGCTCCAGGTACATGTTGCAAGGATTTTTTTTCTCGTTTTGAAATGATTCTCCCGGGGACAACATTAACTCGAACTCCTAACTCTTTTTTTTGTGTGTTTTCTCTCTATCCTGTCCCTTTCATCCCCTCTTTAATCCCACCTCTAGAATTGACCACTACCAGCAGAGACTTCAGGCCCTGTACTTCAAGAAGAAGTTTGCAGAGCGCCTGGCGGAAACCAAGCCCAAGGTCGAAGGTACGATTGAGTAGCTAGTCAAAGACACTCGGGCCTTGTGGTCCTGTGTGGCTCAGTTAGTAAGTGTATGGCCCTAGGGTAATGGGTTTGATTCCCTCTGGGGCCACCCATACGAAAATGTACAGTATGCACTCACTGATAAGTTGCTATAGCCAAAAGCCTCTGCCAAAGAGCATATCTTCATTTGGATTCACTTATTTTCAATTGAATGTTCTTGAAAAGGCTCCTATAGATGAACAGAAATAGCAGAGGAAATGTGAGGAGGGTAGTCACCACAGACTATTATAAATTAAAAAGTCCTAGTTATCTGTGGTGAAACCACAATGAAGAGAAAGATCTAGTAGGAGGAGAGGAAATGTCAATAAGTCTGTTAATTAGACATCTAGCAAAGCATTTCTCTGAGCTTTTTGTGTTTGTGAGCGTGTGCGTGTGCGTGTGTGTGTGTGTGTGTGTGTGTGTGTGTGTGTGTGTGTGTGTGTGTGTGTGTGTGTGTGTGTGTGTGTGTGTGTGTGTGTGTGTGTGTGTGTGTGTGTGTGCACGTGAACTTATGTGTGCATGTGTGTGTTTGGACCGTTTGTGGACTTTGGTTTTTTTCTCCAGTTGAAATGGAGTGAAGTTACCAGGGAGGCTGTTTTGGAAAGCTGGCAATTTTTGAGAGGGGAGAGGCGTTCTCATAAACACCGCTGTTCCCTTCTAAGTGCTGCATGGGTAAAGGTTTCCAGCAAAAAGCATGCAGTACACACATGTGCATATGTGTGCTCGTGCATTTGTGAGTGAGAATGTGTGTGTGTATTTGCCTGTGATTTGACTGTGCGTGTGTGAGAATGTGACCTTGTATGTGTGTGCTTGTTTTAGAGGTTTCTACTCAGGCTTATGACATTAAAACATGCACACTTTAATAACGTTTGAATAAGATATAAGACAAGTAATCCTATCATAACCTCAGAGCCAACTTTTGATGGAGGAAATAAGCAGCCCTTATACACGCTCAGTGGGATTTATTTCAGAACCTCTCCATGACGCCCATGCAGGATGAGGACAGTTTGTGGGTTCTGGAATGGAATGAGGCAGATACTGTACAAGTAGGATTCAGTCATGTAACTATTGACGATGTCTATATTTCACAGAATGTCTGCTTAATACTGCGTCTGGAAGAATTTGGTGAATTGGTGTATTTTGACAATGGCTTTTTAAAATAAATATCACTCTTTGCAGTACAGTAGGTGGCTCTGACAGTGTGAAAAGGTTCTTCTCTACCTTTTCACTAAACCTGATTTTGCTCCCTTCACAATTGTCATTGTCGGTAGTAGATAGGAGTAAAGGAAACATCACGGGGTCAGATTGTTGACGTCTATGAAGCATCTATGAACTGCTTATGTGCTTCTTATGAATGTATTATGAAGTCCTTAAGTAGTCTTACTGTTTTCCAAGGCCCACCCAGGACGTTCAGTCCATCAACTGACTTTATAGGAGCTACATATTGTGTGTCTAGCCTTAAATTCCAACCAACAAGTTTAGCTTCAAGCCAGTGTTTTACAAGCTTCCTCGCAGGAGAACGGACTATAATAATAACAATATGGATCTTTTATTTTTTATTTTTTTTTACATCCATCCAGCCAGGGACTTCAGTTCCCAGGGGGAAGAGATAGGCAGAGGATGATGTTGTCTCATTTCAATTTTCAAGCTCCACCTGACCTGTGTCGTGTATGGGGTTCAATGCTACCAAACATTCAGATATAAATACGACATGTAGAATTTACATCCTCCTCTGTCAGATAGGTCATCTCTGCTATGGAGGAGACATTTCTATCTGGAACAAATTTGCACCCTCCTGAACTCCACTCATGTTACTGTATTAATTGCGTTCTGTCTTAGTTTTTTTTTCAGCTGTTTACCAAAACAGTGGCGGGATAACAGCCTATGTTGTTTGAGCTGCAGATTGACCTTTTAAAGTGAAGAAAGAGATCTCTGAAGAGATGCGGCCTGTTCTGTGATGCCAACTCTCACTCCAGGGAGAGATAGGATGGCTTTTGTTCTACTAGTACTCCGTAGATCTGTATTGTGGTTTTGTTCCTTTTAAGTCAAAGAAACACTCTCTCTCCTTCCTTTGCGTCTGAGGATGTACCCTTTAGCTACTGTGGACATCTTGCATAATGATTGTAGCTATGTATTAGCTATCATGACACGTTGTTATTTGCCCTCTCTCTCTCTCTCTCTCTCTCTCTCTCTCTCTCTCTCTCTCTCTCTCGCTGGAGTTTGAGGTTGAACTCTCAACTAAGACGTAATGGATGTCGTCTATGGGAAGATCTCAATTGCATACTCCTTGTGTCCTCTCACCTCGTCTCCTTCTCAAAACCCATTAGAGGAGGTCATCATAGGGGAGGGACTTCAGGCTTTCTTATCCAATAGGTTTTGAGAAGGAGACGATAAGAGAGGACGCAAGGAGTACGCATTTGAGATCTTCACCATGTTATAGCTAGTACAAAAGATTGCAATTGTTCTCTCTCAGCGGAGTTTGAGGTTCAAACCTTAGCTACTAAGGATGTCTTTCGGTGTTGAATGCAGTTTGTGAAAGCTATCACGATGCATTGCAATTGTTCCCCCCCACCCTCACTCTCTCTCTCTCTCTCTCTCTCTCCCTCTCTCCCTCTCTCCCTCTCTCCCTCTCTCCCTCTCTCTCTCTTGCTCGCTGGAGTTGAACCGTCATTTACTATGGACTTCATGTCTAGCATTGTTAAATGTAGTCTTATATGTTATAGCTATCACATACAGCTCTCCCTCAACCCCCCTCTCTCTCAGCCATACTGAGTGCCTCTAAGGAGGTGGTCCGCAGTAAGAGGTTGACTCAGACCCTGGAGGTGGTCCTGGCCTTCGGCAACTTCATGAACAAAGGTCAGCGGGGCAACGCCTACGGCTTCAAGGTGTCATCCCTCAACAAGATCGCAGACACCAAGTCCAGCATAGACAGGTCAGAGCGGGCACACGAGGGGTTAACTAACGGTTGCACGAACGGCGAGGGGTGGCGGGCAGAGATTTGCAGATCAAATGTGTGAGTGTGAGAGGGCGTTTGTAAGGGTGAGAGAAAGTGTGTGTTTCTGTGTGTGAGAGAGAGTGATTTCAATGACATGTGTGTTCTCTCACTATCCATTCTAATGTGTGTTGAAACAGGAACATCACCATGTTGCACTACCTAATCATGATCTTTGAGAAGAACTACCCTGACATCCTCCACATCCAGCAGGACCTGCTCAGCATACCTGAGGCAGCCAAAGTCAAGTAAGTACCCACCGCCTGTTTGACACAGATCTAGGATCAGTTAACCTTAACCATTAGGCCGCACACAAAACTGACCTTAGATCAGTGTCTAGACGCAACTTTATCCTACTCCACTTTACTGGGGTACCATTCAAAAGCTATTTGAAATAGGGTGCTGCTCTATGGGAGCTCAAGGGAGAGGTTGATCTAGGATTAGTTTATGCCTTATTACCCCAATATACTTAACCCATAGTGGGATAGGATTAAATAATAACTGACATCTGAACGTCTTCCTTTTCTAAACCAGTCTGGCTGAGCTAGAGAAAGAGGTGCACAACATCAAGAGTGGACTGAAGGCTATAGAGACTGTGAGTTGTCAATCATTTGTGTGTCCGCCTGTCTGTCTGTCTGTGTGTGCTTGTGATGCGCATCTGGCGACTGTCTCGATGTCTGTACTTGCTACACACATTCCTAGGTAATACCTCCCTCACTTAAGAGAAAGAATAAGACATTTTCTGTGCATACAAGAGCGTATGTTACAAAGACTAACAACAGAAAAAGTGAGTGAAAAAGAAAGTGAAATGATAACATCCCTCTCTCCCCCTTCAGGAGCTGCAGTACCAGCAGAGCAGGACGACGGACCGGGGGGACAAGTTTGTCCCTGTGGTGGGGGACTTCATCACAGTGGCCAGCTTCAGCTTCTCTGAGCTCGAAGACCTTCTGAACGAGGCCAAGGACAAGGTAGAAACCGTTAACCTCTCAACCCCTTGAAGTAGGCCAAGGACAAGGTAGTGTCCCCTCTCAACTATGAACATTAATGGCTCCAATCCCATTCCGAATACTCTTGCCAAACCAGTATGAGAGAGAGAGAGGAGTTGGTGGTGGGTAAGAGAGGAACCTTTGTGCATCTTTCCAACCCTGTGTGATTACTAATATTTATATATTTTTAATTCCATTCCTTTACTTTAGATTGTGTGTATTGTTAGATACTACTGCACTGTTGAGGCTAGGAACACAAGCATTTCGCTACACCCGCAATAGCATCTGCATATGACAATTACAATTTGACTTGATTTGACTTGACTTGAACAGGCCCGGGAACCCCGATGTTGAATTCGTTTCTCTCTGTTTATCAGATTTATTACCGTTGAAATGTAGTTGGTCTCCTCTGTTACCTCCTTCTAAGGGAATGAGAGAAAGGCTTTTTGAACTCTGTAGGGGACAACGGGTTGTAGTGGAATGCGTATGAGAATGTTTGAGTGGGAAGGCAGTTGATATGTTTTGCAGTATTTTTCGATTATGTGTGTGTGTCAGTGAGTCACATGGCCATGAGGACTGATGTGGTATGTGTGCATGTAAAGGATGGAAAGAGGGAGGAGAAAGAGAGACGGAGAGAGAGAAAAAGAGAGGGAAGGGCACTCGTTGCCATCACAGAGCCTCGTCTGTGTTAACGTCTGTACTCCTAATTATTTGTTCAAGGAGCACTGTAAAAAGGAGGGGAAAAATGGTCCATTTACAACGTCACAGGAAAAGGCCTGAGCCGAAGCTCCATTTGCTGCTATAAAACAAAATAACCTCTGTGTGCACCAGGCCAGACTCTATCTAACCCACTTGCCTCGGAGCTGTGTGTGTGTGTTGGGGAGAGGATGAGTCAACGTGTAGGCAACCCAGTCAGGCTTCTCAATATTCATGGGGGTCTGTCTGTCTGTCTGTCTGGCTGGCTAAAGTAATATAAATGATTATTTCTGATGACATCACTTCTTGGACAGGGAAACTGATTCCAGTGAAGTGCTTACTAAGGATTAAATAAAGTAATGTTATCGGTGCAGTGAAATGCTTATGTTCCCATCACTCAATGCAGTAAATCTCAACAAGCACAAAATAATCCAAAAAGTTGCACAGCAGTAGATATATGTACACATTATTAAAGGGATACTTCAGGATTTTGTCAATGAGGCCCTTTATCTACTTCCCCAGAGTCAGATGAACTAGTGGATAGCATGATGGCAAATAACAAATGATAGCATAGACATCCAGTCACTGTGCTAAAACACGTTATAATTTGCTAACTTCCATCATACTGGACACAGAGCACTACTTCTCTGCGTAATCAGGTCCTTACTCAACATTGACAGGAGCACTCCAAACAAAACACAATGAATAAATTGATAACTCGTAAATGGAATGAAATAAACCAAAACCTGTTTCTCACAAGCCTAGGTTGTGCTCTCTGCAAACAGCGTTTCCACTCCGACAATGAGAACTGTAAAAGACTGTAATAATAATATATTGAATGCATTAACAGAAATTACGGTAATCAAGCAAACATTGTGGATTAGAAATTATTGGAATGAATGGTAAATGTACTACTAGTGACACTGGTGTGCCATCCTCACTGCCTCCACAATGTCCACTGAGACAGGCATCAATCCATTTTGTGATTCTTTTGCAAAAAAAAAGTTTTTTTTTTTTTGCAAATGCATGACTACAATGTTATTGGCCGACCAACAGCCTTTCGACCAGTCGACTAATGGGGTCAAGACTAGTTTGGGAACATGGGTGTGTACAGTCACCTTGCTGTGGTTAAATGCCGTGGTTTTGCGTGAATGCTGCCATCTATCCATTGTTTCTGGCTTGGATAAGTTCTAATCATCACAGTGGGAACAACATCCTCTAGGCACTTCCTGTTGAACCCAGTCACCGAGTCAGTGTATACATCGATATTATTCCCGGAGGCGGCCCAGAACATATCCCAGTCCGCGTGATCAAAACAATCTTTAAGCATAGATTCCTATTGGTTCAGACCAATGTTGAACAGTCCTTACCATGGGTGCTTCCTGTTTAAGTTTCTGCCTATAGGCAGAGAGGAGCAGGATGGAGGTGTGGTAAGATTTCCCAAAGGGTGGGGGAGGGCCTTATAGCGTCCCAGAAGGGAGAGTAGCAATGGTCAAGAATTTTCATGCAGCGAGTAGCAAAGGAGATGTGGTGTTAGAATTTCGGGAGCGTTTTCCTCAGATTTCGTTTATTAAGTCTCCAGCTACAATACATTTATGAGGTTTCCAGTTTGCACAAAGTCCAGTGTAGTGCCTTGAGAGACGTCACAGTGTTGGCTTGTGTGGGGAATATACACACCAGCTATTCATTCTCGCACCAAACATTTGGCAGGCTAGCTGGGCATAGGGGGGAAGGGGTGCAGAATGTACATGGAAGGTAATGTGGTCATCCAATCTGGGATTTGAACCTACAATGTTGGGGTAATCAGACCAACATGTTAACCACCACACCATACAACCACCTCTCAACATTCTACATTCTTAGCTATATAAACTCGCACCAAGGGGGAAAGGGAAGCGGAACGTCAGGCTTGAACTTTGGGACAACTGTCAAGCTGACAAGCTGTCAGAAATGTCGGCTTAATGGGCAAGGGAATCAGTTACAGGGCAGCAGAGAGGGAACGAGGATCGGGACTGGAACGTTACGAGCAAGTATATGGGCCAAATGTCCCGTCCCCTTTCCGAAATCTGAAAGATGCTAGCAAGTGCGAAATCGCGATTTGTCCAGAGCACCAAAACTAGCGCTGCTCATTATCTCACGCATCCCGTCATGACAGACCTATGGTAGCATTTATGTTTACCTAGTCTGTCCACGAGACATTATGTGTAGAGGAATCAGGCTGGCTATAAAGCCCTCTATTGAGGTTTAGTGGATTTTTAATAAAAAATAAAAAAAAATGTACTTCCTACAATTGTTTGCCTCAATTAGGATTTCTGGGAAATCCCACGATCCATTGTAGAGGTGTATCAATAATATGTATTTCCAAACGATCCAGCCCTTACGAATTGGCCGATACCAACTACCATTGCTAATTATGTTAACTTTATTTGGGCTTACTTTTGAGATGTGTAATTCCAATTACTGGTTAAACTCACACACATAGTACTAACAAGTGTATAGAGGAAAAAACACACTGCACACTGGTGATTCAGATGCTTCCAACGTTTCCGTTTCCGTCACTTCACCTTCATTAGGGTGAGATGTGTAATTCCAATTACTGGTTAAACTCACACACATAGTACTAACAGGTGTATATAGGAAAAAACACACTGCACACTGGTGATTCAGATGCTTCCAACGTTTACGTTTACCTCACTTCACCTTCATTAGGGTGAGATCTGTAATTCCAACATTCCCCATCCCTTCCTCTCTCTCCTTGTGCAGTTCACCAAGTCACTGAAGCACTTTGGGGAGGAGCAGGATCGCATGCAGCCCGATGAGTTCTTTGGGATCTTCGACACATTCCTGGTGTCGTTCGACGAAGCCAGGCAGGACCTGGAGAACATGCAGCGCCGCAAGCAGGAGGAGGAAAGGAGAGCACGCATGGAAGTCATGGTGAGAGAGAGAGACCAGGCAGGCATTTAGGCTATAGTGAGACACACACACACACACACAAGGAAGGACCTGGAGAATATTCATGACAACAGTCATGGGAATGTGGCTTGGAGAACTGGAAAAGTCTGGGAACAAGACAGACCTCCAGACATCCATCCCCCTGCATTCATGCTTACAGACACACATAGACACATAACAACCTTGCAGCCTGAGTAAAACCACATCATGTTTATGTAGTGATGAGGATGATGATAAGCATTTTAGTAATATGTAGTAAGCTTAAAGTCTGTACTCTGTTCTGCATTTGTTAAAGGGATTCTCTGGTATACTCTTTTATATACTCTTTAGCCAGTTGATCTGAATGTTGCACTAGTTAAATAAAGGTTAAATAAAAAAGTGGTCCCTGAAAATTGTGATCTACGTCACA
Organism: Oncorhynchus keta; assembly: GCF_023373465.1. Taxonomy (NCBI): domain Eukaryota; kingdom Metazoa; phylum Chordata; class Actinopteri; order Salmoniformes; family Salmonidae; genus Oncorhynchus; species Oncorhynchus keta. The sequence goes on along the minus strand of NC_068422.1, from coordinate 54,975,088 downwards.
TATGTGCAGATATGTGCACCACGTCATTCATTGCTCTCTCTCACTCTCTCTCTTTGCGGTGTCCACTGAGCCATTGGGCCCGCCCTGCAACCTCATTGGATAACGCTGGGCAGGCTCTTGCTAGCTGTCACTCAAATGCAAGGGACCGACGCTCATTGGCTAGAACTCAAATGGCTAGGGGGCTGGCCCATGTGGAGGGAAATATAGAGAAAATGGCATGGCACAGCTTTAAGAAAACAGTCGCTTTCTAACTAAGGATTTAGTGGCTAATTGAAGTAAGACAGTAATTATGTTCATGGATTATACATGTATGAACTACACATTGAAACATCTAGCCCAAAGTGGGAGGTTTAAAAATGATTTCTTAGTCACCAATGGTTTTCCCTGTGTTTTTGGTTTGTCTGTGTTTGTCATATGGCTGGCTGTTTCTCTGTTTTGTTTTCCCATCAGCACTTCTATCTGCACTTCTGTTCAATGTTCTGTCTGTCTATAACTATGTGTCTCTCCCCCCTTCTATCTCTCCCCTATAGCTGAAGGAGCAGCGAGAGCGTGAACGGCGGGCCAAGAAGGGTGGCGCCACGGACGAGGTGGGGGGCGAGTTTGACGACCTGGTGTCGGCGTTGCGCTCTGGCGAGGTCTTTGACAAGGACCTGTCCAAACTCAAGCGCAACCGCAAGCGTTCGGTCAACCAGCTAGTGGAAGGGGGTGGCCGCGAAAGACCGGTCACCAAGGTCAAATATTAATGACCCCTGGCCCCCAGGAGTCATAGATGAAAGGGAGACAACAAACAATGTTGGCACTGTTTTCCTCACCGGTGAACTCTAGAGGTTAAGGGTCAGAGGGTAAGATTGTGGGTGTCGGATTGCCGTTTTGATATAGCAGCCACACAACCCATCGGAAGGAAAGTAGATTTTTAGTTGACGAGAATTGCTCTTCTTCAAAACTCCACCAAGACACCTGACCCCATCTTCAGAAGTGGACAACAGACACTTAAACTGACTGACAGACACACCACTGTGACATGACTCCCTTTCCTCTTTAGACCACCTCTCCATCCCCTTTTGATCTCTCCAGAACTGTGCTCCATGTCTCTCTTTGTCTATCCCCCTCTTTCTCACTGTGCTCTTCCACTCACACACTCACACACACACACACACACGTACATACTCTAATCATAATAATTTTATATCGCTCTTCATTACATAAGGAAAAGCTCAAAGCGTTATAAAGCAACAACAAAAACAAACAATAAAAATAAAATAAACATAATGAGAAAGTGCATGGCATGATTGAGGTGGTCAGCGGAGGGAAGAGGTGGTCAAAATGGAAGCAGCAGGCAGCACGTTGTCATCACGGTGTCTCGCCATCCACGCCGTCTGTGGTTTGGTAGTCGGACTCAATCAGATGAAGTTAGAGTTCCCTAATAGCCACTGGACTAGCGAGCCAACTACTCTTCACTAATACCAAAATGCAGCACCCACTTGGCAGTCACAAGACACACAATAGTAATTCAGGATTAGCCAGTCATGGTCATCTGTCATCTCTTTACACCTCTGTATTCTGGCTTCTCTCAATCCTCAACATCTGGAAAGTAGGTATAATCAAATCAATACAAAACATTACATACTAGCAAGCTAACATTAGTTTTCTAGCTAGTCAAAAAACAACCGCCAATTTCAGCCTTTAAAACATGCTGGATTCAGACTATAATAATAAGCTAATAGTTAATTCATAAAACCCAAAGTTTGTAGGGGAAAATGCTATTAAAGCTATTAATGACAACTATTTACAAAATATACAGGAGCTCTCTGCCTACCCGACCTTACGGTGCCATGGCAACCTATTCTATTTGTCCCTTGATGGGTTGCATCGCTCTGTGAGTTTTTGCTATTTGGTGTAATGACTGCTTGAGCCCAGCAGGGGGCAGTGGTTCTCTGTGGAGCCTCCTCTCTCGCTCTGTCTCTTACTCTCGTGGTGCTTATACTAGTTGGTAGTAGCTTTACTTCTTCTAGTAGTGAATGTAAAGAGACACAAGGAGTACTTCCCAAAAACTGCCAACATTTTTGCAGCAGATGCTTTGCTGCTGGTGTAGGCCCATGCAGGATTTGGGAGTAGGATGTTGAGGTGACACAATGGGGACTTCTGCTCAGGAGACGTGGCCACATCGGCTGCCTTTGGGAACACTCTCTTCCCAAGTGCCTCTACCATGTGGCATTCCCGAGGACTCACTCCCATACGGAATTTCACAGAACGAGAGCACAACACTTCCCAGTACAAATACGTGGGAGAGTACCCGTGCCCCAAGTTGACCTTTTACTATTAATTTGTCGTCAACAATTTGAAGAAGAGAAGGATTGTTTCGGCAGTACCCTGTGCCAAAGCAACAGAAAAACACTATATACAGTGTTTGTCACCACACAACTGATTGGCTCAAACGCATTGAGAAGGAAAGAAATTCCACAAATGAACTTTTAACAAGGCACACCTGTTAATTGAAATGTATTCCAGGTGACTACCTCATGAAGCTGGTTGAGAGAATGCCACGAGTGTGCAAAGCTGTCATCAAGGCAAAGGGTGGCCATTTTGAATAATCTAAAATATATTTTGATTTGTTTAACACTTTTTTGGTTTTCAACATTATTCCACATTTGTTATTTCATAGTTTTGATGTCTTCGCTATTATTCTACAATGTAGAAAATAGTCTAAATAAAGATAAACCCTTGAATGAGTAGGTGTGTCCAAACCTTTGACTGGTACTGTATATATATATATATATATAAAACTATATATATATTTACAAACATACAAATACTAAAAGCTCTGCAATTAGGAAGCCGTTTATATATTTATATTTAGAAGCAAACGTCCTCTATCAAGCATCATCTATGTTTCCTAACACATTGATAAAATGGTACATATTCCAATCGTGTTAGTTAACGCAATGCATTGTCACTTTTATCCTCTAATTATAATAATAATGTGCTAGGTTGGTTATACCACAAGCAGCTAACTCCATTCTGGTCAAAATGGTGGTTACTGGTACTAAGATTTGGAGGTCACGATGAAATAATAACAATAATACGTATAATTGAAGGGGCATCCCTTTTCTCGTCTCTTTCCCTTTGACTTTGTGATTTGCGACCATCCCATCCAGTGGGATCTCGGTGTAAATTTTAACGTGAGGATGAATGTACACCGCACTTAAAATGGTGAACGATGTATTGGAGTGGTCTCAAAGCAAATGGGTAGCTAGCAAGTGTTGCGTGTAAAAGAAAATATGATGCGCAACTGACTATAGGACTGACAACAGGCAAAACAGACGAGCGGGCGACACCTGTGTTTTTAGCCTGGAAAGACTTCCTCCCTTTGTCCTTCCTCCCTTATTCCCCAGGTCCCCATGTATCTTTTGGCATAAGGGGTCATTCCTCTGACCGTAAGCCAGTGGTTCAGACAACTCCATGGAAGAACAAGGCCACACAGTTCACATAGTGCAGCCCACTTGGGTATTTTATTTGTTTCTGTTTTGATTTATTCCTATTATCTAGTCATACACATTTCTAATACTTTAGCAGTAGGCAGGACAAAGGCTGCGTGCATGTGGACGTTTGGATCTTATGGCAGTCCTGGGGTTGGCCTGTATATGTTTGTCTGAGAGTTTGGGCTTCTGCGGTGAAGGAGGGAGGTTAGAGGGGAGAGCTCCATTCCTGGGGTCATGACTTCTCTTTGCCATGAGGGATTGGCTCCCAGACATAGTGGTTAGGGAGATGAGTCCAAGGGGGTAACTAAACCATACTGTGGTCTGGACTGTCAAATGAAGGGGCAGACATACTGTAAACCTTTTAGACTCAAGAACATAGTACACATATTACATAGAAAATAAACATGTACAAATTTACACATTTTGTACATTGAAAATACACAAAAATACAGTCACGTGAGCAGTGCCTGACACATACTTAACCCCGCCCTACTCATTCACACACATAAACCCAGTCAAAAGAAAATTCCTTTCCACTAAAATTAAAGCATATATCCTTAGGGAGACATTGGAGCAGATTCCTGGAGGGCAAAAAGCCTGGGAACCCCCATGAAACCATGCTAGGGATCAGAGTGGAGCGGGCCCGAACACAAAAACAAACATGGCCACCGTCCGTCATCCATGTCACAACGCTGGCTCTCCTCATGCTGAGGCCGCGTAGCACAGGTCACCACTTTTCCACATCCATTGAACTCAAGTCGAATTAGACGTTGAATCTCATGAATTTAAAAGAAGATAAGGCACTTTTCAATAATTGACCATTCATTGCACAGGAGGCCGGTGAGAGGAGGATGGGTAGTAATAATGGCTGGAATGGAATAGTATCAAACACATGTTTGATTCTATTTCGTTCTAGCCATTATATGAGCCCATCCTCCCTAATTAAGGTGCCACCAGCCACCTGTGGTCCAGTGCTAGAAAAGTTAGGCAATATTATGGTTATTCTTAGTTGATTACATCTGTGTTGTTCTATGATTGCCCCACCTGTTCTATGGTGATAGTTATACAGTATGTGTCCATATGTGAGGGGCCTAACAGTGCAGTAAGAGGATTGGCTTTTAAGGGTAAATTGGACACATTCTGTGCTAATCTCTTCGTACGTGTTTAACCCTCCCTGGTGAATGGAGGAAGGCAGTGTTCAAGACATGTTTCTTCTCCACCCAGGAACTGAGGGGGAAAAGGCAGGTCTGTCATTCTAATAGAGGACTAAATGGCGTGCCACTTCATATAGTATATTAACATGCGGCTCAATACTGCCCTATCTAAGCTTTAGAGACTGGACACTGGGTTGTGTGCAGTAGGCACGGAATGGAAGAAAACCCTCTGAAGCAGAGTGAAACATGGAGGTTCTAGCTGGTTGTACCTGTCCAATGAAAAACACACATTTTCGCTTTCCCCTCCTAAAGGTTTTGCCTAGTGTGCCCTAATGAACACAACCCGGGGAATTCTCAATAGCTTTTTATGAGGCAAAGAGGGATGAATTAACAACCCATGTTGCAGTTTCGAAGCAGATACAACTCAAACGGGTATCCGGAGGTAGAACTAACAATCACACTGATCTCAAAATGAAGCAGAATCATCAATCTAATGGCATCACTGATGTAATAAATACCATGGGAACAATGAGAAAGCGGGTGTTATTTTGGTTTTGTTTGATAAAACAAATTTTATGACAGTCCCACGTGTATCTTAAACTAGACTGTGATGATTGCCTGTATTGAAGGCGTAACCAGCTAACATAACTTAATTAACTCTCTCTTGTGGAAGACAATCTTGTAAAACACTTTGAAGTGATGTTGGGTATTTCCAATTGGGACACTGTTTGTGTGGCACACATCCCAAACAGAGTGAATTGATACAAGTCAAGTCACTGTCTGGTGGCAGAAGTAATTTTTATGCAGAGTAAGCATTTTACATTTTAATCGTTTAGCAGATGCCCTTGTACAGATTAATTTAAATAATCCCACAGCACCCCCCCACCCGTAGGTTGTCCCACCTAGCTCTCTTAAAGATGAATGCACTAATTCAGATACTCTTTGAAGCGGTAAGGTTTTAGATGTTTTCGGAAGATGGGCAAGGAAAGATGGGCAAGGACTCTGCTGGCCTAGCTTAAGGAGGAAGCTGGTTCCACCATTGTGGTGCCAGGACAGAGAAGAGCTTGGACTGGGCTGAGCGGGAGGGCCAAGCAACCAGAAGTGGTATGTAGTGCTCGGGTTGGGGTGGAGGGTTTGAGCATGGCCCAAAGGTAGGGAGGGGCAGTTCCTCTTGTTGTTCCGTAGGCAAATACCATGGTCTTGTAGTCGATGCAAGCTTCGACTGGAAGCCAGTGGAGTGTGCGTAGGGGAAGGGTGGTATGGGAGAACTTGGGAAGGTTGAACAGGCCGCAGCATTCTGGTTGCAGGGGTTTGATGGCACAAGCGGGGAGCCCAGCCAACAGCGAGTTGCAGACAGGAGATGACAAGTGCCTAGATTTGGACCTGTGCCGCTTCCTGTGTGAGGTAGGGTCATACTCTACGGACGTTAAGAGCATGAACCTGAAGGAGCGAGTCACTGCTTTGATGTTTGCAGAGAACGACAGGGTGCTGTCCAGGGTTATGCCAAGGTTCTTATACAGTACATTAAAAAAACATGGGCCCCTCCCATCCTCATCACTACCACGATTCCTCCTCTTAGCCACACTTTCCATCTATTCATTTTGGTTCACCTTTAAGTGCCTCAATCTATTTTGGATGTGTTCCTTTCTTGCCACTGGTGTTTTTTCCCGGAAATGTCTATGGTTATTAATATGGAACTGAGAAACAAAGTGGATAGGTTGGAAGTGTGCTGAGATTGGATAGAACCATGTCTACCCACCCTCTATTCCCATAATGTGTGTGTTATGGGTTGACCTTGTGTTTTGCGCGATGGTGCTTAAAAGTACTACATCACCCATGTATTATTTTCAACCCAAAACATTCCCTTTATAGTGCACGACTTTTGACCAGGGCCCATAATGCTCTGGTCAAAGGTAGTGCACTATTATAGGAAAACGTGCCATTTGGGACTCAATCAATATGTACAGTGTGTCAGTTATGGTATTAATTTTGTTTCATACGGGAAACTGGAGTTTCCAAGGATTTAGTCATCTAACCATGAGATTTGCCCTTCCATCTGTGTGCTGAAATCCCTCTGGGGACCTTTCTCTATACATCCAAGGGAATAACAAAAGCTTTAATCTATCAATAATCAATCATCGGAGCTATCACACTGTGAGGTCCCGAAAAAACATTTCTGCGTTATGTATTTTTTTGGAGAGGGTGAAGAAACGATCTTGTGTCAGTTAGCACTCACCCCACTCCACAGACGTTAAGTGTTGAACCAAAAAGAAAACCGACTCAAACTTTGTAGTGTTGCTCCCATTAGGAAAAAATATTAAGACCCAACTGAGGGGAAAAATCTAACATTTTGACAACATAATTTCCTCATCATCACTGTATAGTTGGGCATTTAGAGCTATTCTATTTTCCATTCTTTTGGCTTTTTACTTATTTTCATTCTTAGGCGAGCGATTTAGCAGTTGCTACTGGTAACACAGTTCATTGTACAACATTCGTTTAAAAAAAGAAATTAAATCAAAGCTTAAATTATTCTTATGCACCATATGACCACAAGTATGTGGAAACCTGCTTGTCAAACATCTCATTCCAAAATCATGGGCATTAATATGTAGTTAGTCCCCCCTTTTCTGCATAAACAGCCTCCAATCTTTTGGGAAGTCTTTCCACTAGATTTTGGAACATTGCTGTGGGGACTTGCTTCCATTCAGCCACGAGCTTTAGTGAGGTCGGCACTGATGTTGTCAGATAGGCCTGGCTTGCAGTCAGCGTCCCAATTCATCCCAAAGGTGTTCAAAGGGTGTTGAGGTCAGGGCTCTGTGCAGGCCAGTCAAGTTCTTCCACGGGGGCATTGTCAAGTTGAAACAGGAAAGGGCCTTCTCCAAACTGTTGCCACAAAGTTGGAAGCACAGAATCGTTTAGAATGTCATTGCATGCTATAGCATTAAGATTTCCCTTCACTGGAACTAAGGGGCCTAGCCCGAACCATGAAAAACAGCCCCAGACCATCATTCCGTCTCCATCAAACTTTACATTGGCACTATGAATTGGGGCAGGTAGTGTTCTTTTGTGTGGCTGCCCGGCCTTGGAAACCCATTTCATGTTCATGAAGCTCCCAACAAACAGTTATTGTGCTGACGTTGCTTCCAGAGGCAGTTTGGAAGTCTGTAGTGAGTGTTGCAACCGTGGACAGATCATTTTTACTCGCTTCAGCACTCGGGGGGGTCCTGTTTTGTGAGCTCATGTTGCATACCACTTCGCGGCTGAGCCATTGTTGCTCCTAGATGTTTCCACTTCAAAATAACAGCACTTAAGAGTTAACCGGGGCAGCTCTAGCAGGGCATACATTTGACATCCTATGACGGTGCCACATTGAAAGTCACTGAGCTCTTCAGTAAGGCCATCCCACTGCCAATGTTTGTCTATGGAGATTGCATGGCGGTGTGCTCGATTTTATATACCTGTCAGCAACGGGTGTGGCTGAAATAGCCGAATCCACTAATTTGAAGGCGTGTCCACATACATTTTTATATATATATATAGTGTACTTACTGTACTGAGGGGTATTTTAACAAATCTACAGTATTATGTGTTTGTATTGTTACATATTTGGTATAGGTATATGTTATTTTGGCCATTGACTGGCAGTGCGGAGTTTGAAGATAACATTTGAGAAAATGTAGCTTGTTGCTGAATGCACTTTTATTATGGGACATTTCCATTCAGACACCAATGTGGGCTACCTATTTGAGCCCCCAGGTGAAAGGGTGCCCCCGTTAGATGGAGAAAGAAAAAACGCAAGTGAAGTTGGGTACTCCGGCTGGAGTATAATTAGAGATTGAGAGGGCGGGACTTACGACATATGTGTTAGTAGGCAAGCATGGGCATCCCTAGTGGGGGATGCTCCAGTTTAGCAAGAGTTTTTGGTCCTCACTTTTCTTGTCTACATCACTTGCTTTGCATCTTGTGGCGTGTCTAGAATGTTAGTCCACCACCACATTTCTGTCTGATTATGCACTTGGCGATGGCCCACATGCCCAAAGAGGGGTGCACAAAGTGTGATCTTTTGACTTTTCCTTTCATTTTAATGCCTGCAAAATGTTACACATTTGTATTGCTTGAGAAAAGTTGCACACGATTTTAAGAGGTTGTATAATTGTACGGAGTCAGTATTTTTATGGTTGATTTGACAAAACGCTCCACCGAAAAATGGACTGTTCTAAAAAAAAAAAAATGTTTTCAAAGTACACCGTTCTCGTTTAAGATAAGGTAAAAAGGTCCCCAAAAAAGTACACTGTTCTTGTTTAAGATAAGGTAAAAAGGTCCAAAAAAAAGTACACATTCTTGTTTAAGATAAGGTAAAAAGGTCCCAAAAAAAGTACTGTTCTTGTTTAAGGTAAAGGTCCCAAAAAAAGTACTGTTCTTGTTTAAGATAAGGTAAAGGTCCCAAAAAAAGTACTGTTCTTGTTTAAGATAAGGTAAAGGTCCCAAAAAAAGTACACAGTTCTTGTTTAAGATAAGGTAAAAAGGTCAACAACAAAAAAGTATACCGTTCTTGTTTAAAATAAGGTAAAAAGGTCAACAACAACAAAAAGTTGAGGGATGTTCCATTTTCCTGTAAATTGTACCCCTATTTATTTGCCTTACTTAGTTTGCTATATTTTGTATGTATACGCAGCATAACAAAATGTTATAATAAAAATATATAAATAATTATACTGTGGTTCTGTGTATGTTGGATGGTTCCCGACTGAATGAGAACCCTTTTTCTATATTCAAATCTTTGCTCACCTTGTCATTTTGTAGGGTTGCAATAAACTGTTGTCCCTTGCACTTTGTGTATTTCATTAATATCGTTCATGCTAATGCTGACCAACCATTTAAAGGTAGACTCAGCGATATGACGCAGATGCAGAAAGTAACTGGCAGAGTGGGTCAATTTCCTCAACAACTCAGAGCACGAGGCTCTTTTTGGTCCCCTGGCTACCACACGAACCCATGCTCATGCGCAGATAGTGTGTGTGACTGTGTGTGATCTCAATATCTGCAGTGCTGCTCATGTCAACTTCATTTCTCTGAGTTTACCTTTAACACACGCTGATACTAATTATCCTGTGGTCTAACAACTTACACCACATGATACCACAAGAAAAACAAGGGTATCAAAGCTAAATACTGCCCTCTACTGGTGGGAGAAGGTAGTCACACTGTACACAGTGGGAGTGTCCCCATATCACTAACACTTTATACCCTCCTGAGTGGCACATGTGTCTAAGGCACTGCATCACAGTGCTTGAGGCGTCTCTACAGCCCCGGGTTTGATTCCAAGCTGTGTCATAGCCAGCCATGACCGGGAGACCCGTGAGGCGGCGCACGCCCAGCGTTGTCCAGGTTAAGGGAGGGTTTGGCCCAGCGTTGTCCGGGTTAAGGGAGGGTTTGGTCAGCCGGGATTTCCGGTCCCCAGCTGGACGGTGTTTCCTCCGACAACATTGGTGCAGCTGGCTTCCGGGTTACGCGAGCTGTGTCAAGAAGCAGTGCAGCTTGTTTTTTTTCATTAGGATCCCCATTAGCTGTTGCAAAAGCAGCAGCTACTGTTCCTGTGGTCCACACAAAACATGACATAATACAGAACATCAATAGACAAGAACAGAACGGCACACGTAGCCTACATATCCATGCATTTACAAAATGTCTAGGTCAAATAGGGGAGAGTCTGATGCTGTGAGGTGCTGATTTATCTGTTTTTGTAAAACATGTTTTGTGTTTATTTGAGCAATCTGAGATGGGAGAAAGTTTCATGCAATCATGGCTCTATATAATAATGTATGCTTTCTTGAATTAGTTCTGGATTTGGGGACTGTGAAAATAACCCTGGTGGCATGTCTGGTGGGGTAAGTGTGTGTGTCAGAACTGTGTGTAAAGTTGTCTGTTGGGATTTCCATCACATTTTTTCTTATGAAAAGAAGATATGCAGTCATTCTCTCAACTCTTAGCCAAGAGTCTGGCATGCATAGTATTTATACCAGCCCTCTGATTACAATGAAGAACAAAACATGGCACTCTGTTCTGGGCCAGCTGCAGTTTAACTAGGTCTATCCTTGCAGCACTCGACCGGACAATAATCAAGATTTGACTAAACTAGAGCCTGCAGAACTTGCATTTTGGAGTATGGTATCAAAAAAGCAGAGCATCTCTTTATTACAGACAGACCTCTCCCCATCTTTACAACCATTGAATCTAGATGTTTACAATCTAAGGTAACGGCAAGTCATTTAGTCTCAACTTGTTCAACAGCCACACCATTCATTACCAGATTCAGGTCAAGAACTTAAGGATTGATTTGTACCAAATACAATGCTCTTAGTTTTATAGATGTTCAGGACCAGTTTATTACTGGCCACCCATTCCAAAACAGACAGCAACTCTTTGTTAAGGGTTTCAGTGACTTCTTTAGCTGTGGTTGGCAGGGTCGTGTTTCGGAGGACGCATGGCTCTTGATCTTCACCTCTCCCAAGTCCGTAAGGGAGTTGCAGTGATGGGACAATACTGTAACTACCTGCAGAGATGGTTGTCCTTCTGGAAGGTTCTCCCATCTCCACAGAGGAACTCTGGAGCTGTCAAGAGTCACCATTAGGTTCTTGGTCACCTCCCTGACGAAGGCCCTTCTCCCCCGATTCCTGTGTTTGGTCGGGCAGCCAGCTCTAGGAAGAGTCTTGGTGGTTCTAAACTTCTTCCATTTAAGAATGATTGCGGCCACTGTTTTCTTGGGGACCTTCAATGCTGCAGAAATTTGTTGGTACCCTTCCCCAGATCTGTGCCTCGACACAATCCTGTCTCTGAGCTCTACAAACAATTCCTTTGACCTGATGGCTTGGTTTTTGCTCTGACATACACTGTCAACTGTTGGACGTTATATAGACAGGTTTGTGCCTTTCCAAATCATGTCCAATCAATTTAAGTTAACACAGGTGGACTCCAATCAAATATAGACAGGTTTGTGCCTTTCCAAATCATGTCCAATTAATTTAAGTTAACACAGGTGGACTCCAATCAAGTTGTAGGATTATCGAGGATGATCAATGGAAACAGGATGCACCGGAGCTCAATTTTGAGTCCGATAGCAAAGGGTCTGAATATGTATGTAAATAAGGCATTTGTTTAAAAAAAAATGTATACTTTTGCAAAAACTTCGAAAAACCTCTTTTCCTTTGTCAATATGTGCTTTTGTGTGTAGATTGAGGGGGAAAAATTATCAATTTTAGAATAAAGATGGAAAAAGTCAAGGGGTCTGAATACTTTCCGAATGCACTGTATATAGAATGTTTGAGATATATATATTTCCTCATTCTTTTAACGTAGATATATATATGTTCCAGTTGATTTTGAGACAAAGGCACTGCTGGAAGGTCTACCAATGGCATGCCTTTCTTTTTGTGAGAAATTGAACTGGTCACTCATTAATTATATAGTATTTAGATTAGGGACTGCAAAAACTTTAATGACTAGTAAATGGTTTAAATAATGTGGGAGTATTGATTAATAAATAAATGCCTTAAATTGTTTTACTATCTAGCCCAGTGGTTCACAAACTGTTGGTTGTAAAATGACAGTTGTGCATAGTTACAATTGATTATAAAGTATGCACAATTGATTGTGTAGCTCGATAAACGTGTAGATTATTTGGACACAGAGCAAAAAAATATAATAAATTGGCACCATTGACTTGCATTGGTTTTGTGCCACAAATGCAGTATTTGGAAACAGTGGTCAGGTAAACCAAAGCATCAACTACTGTCATACCTTGTAAATAGACTGCTTACAGGGTAAGGAGGGTAAGGGGTCATTTGAATGAACTATGACAGAAGTGTATTTGGTTCACTAGCTTGCTAGCTAGCTACAGTGCCTTCAGAAAGTATTCATACCCCTTGACATATTACACATTTTGTGTTACAGCCGGAATTCAAAATGGATTAAATATAACAAATAATCTCACCCATCTACACACACTATTCCATAATGACAACGTGAAAACATGTTATTAGAAATGTTTGCTAATTTATTTTAAGTGAAACACAAATCTCATTTTGATAAATATTCACACTACTGTAGAAATTACAGTTGAGTGAATCTTTCTGGGTAAATCTCTAAGAGCTTTCCACACCTGGATTGTGCAACATTTGCCCATTATTTTCTAAATTATTCAAGCTCTGCCAAATTGGTAGTTGATTATTGCTAGACATTCATTTTCAGGTCTTGCCATAGATTTTGAAGTAAAGTTATGTCAAAACTGTAACTTGGACACTCAGTCTTCGTGGTAACACGGTGTAGATTTGGCCTTGTGTTTTAGGTTATTGTCCTGCTGAAAGGTGAAATCACCTCCCAGTGTCTGGTGGAAAGCAGACAACCAGGTTTTCCTCTAGGATTCTTCCTGTGCTTAGCTCCATTACGTTGATTTTTTTCTCCTGGAAAAACTCCCATCCTTAACGATTACAAACATACCCATAACATGAAGTAGCCACCACTATGCTTTAAAATATGGAGAGTAGTACTTAGTAATGTGTTATGTTTATGGCAAATCTAATAACACTTATTCAGGACAAAAAGTTAATTGTTTTGCCATATAAAAAAAAAATCCTTATTGCCTTGTTGCAAACAGGATACATGTTTTGCAGTGGTGTAAAGTACTAAAGTAAAAATGCTTTAAAGTAGTTTTGTGATATTTGTACTTTACTACTTATATTTGACAACTTTCACTACATTCCTTAAATGTAATTCCTAAAGAAAATAATGTATTTTTTACTGCTCACATTTCCCCTGACACCTAAAAGTACTCGTTACATTTTAAATGCTTAGCAGGATAGGAAAATTCACTTCAGAAAATTGTAGAACTCCACAAGTCTGGTTCATCCTTTGGGGCAATTTCCAAACGCCTAAAAGGTACCACGTTCATCTGTACAAACAATAGTACGCAAGTATAAACACCATGGGACCACGCAGCCGTTGTACCGCTCAGGAAGGAGACTCATTCTGTCTCCTAGAGATGAACGTACTTTGGTGTGAAAAGTGAAAATCAGGATAATGTTTGACAAAAAGGAAAACCACATGCATTACACCAAATACTAGATTTGGGTGTGGTCTTTAAGTAAAAATAATAATGAGTGCAATGTTTACATATTAGCTTGTTTATTTAATTAGTATTCCAAAGGCAGTGCTGAATAATGAACATAGAAAAGATAACAATTAGTAACTGGATATATTCAACAATCAGTGTACAGCACTTTACTGTGTGAAATTATCAAATTAATTTAGTGTAACCTTAGGAAATGGGTGTCAAAATCATTCCATGGAGGGCCGAGTGTATTATCATTATTTACTTTCAATTTGTGTCCAATTAAGACCTAGACACCCAGGTAAGGGGACTAGTTCCTAACTAATCAGTGACCTTATTGATCAATCAAGTACAAGGGAGGAGCTAAACCCAGCAGACACTCAGCCCTCCATGGAATGAGTTTGACACTTGCCTTAGAACATGAGGCAACAAACAGTAATTGACTCCGATTGTCTTATCACAGGTGTTTGAGAGGTTAACGCACACCCTAGTCCAGGGTTCCCCAACTGGCGGCCCGTGGGCCAAATGGTTTCATTTGAAAAATGAAATAGTTTGAGCCCAAAATGTGTGGAATTTATTGTTGGACTGTAAAAACACCAGGAAATCAGCTCCAATTGATTTTATTTAAGAAATCTGTTCAAGTATTCGTGTTTGAAATGATTCAGTTTTAGTCAAACATACAGGTATCGGTTTGGGCTACTTGCAGTCGACAAATAATTTGTAATAATGTTCCGGGACCCCGACAATCCGCTCAAGAAAATAAAATCATCCCGCAGCTGGTTGATGATCCCTGCCCTAGTCCATATTTATTTTCTTTCCCAAAAAGGACTGTAGCCTCAACATTATGAGTGTATCACAAAAGTAGCTTCCTTGTCGCCATTCCGTCATCTGCACTGATTTGGAGAAAAAAATGTGTGCAGGTTGGCAGGTCTGCAGATGTACTGTACAGATAAACATTTCTGATCATAAGAATCTGGTACAATGGAAGCACCAATACTGATCAGCAAGTCATGGCACAGCCTACCAGCCAGACAAGATGATGGACTTCATCAGTGGATGAAGATGGACTTCATCAGTAGATGACTTGCAGTGAGGCATTTCCTGATCCTCCCAAAAAATGTGAGATTTTGAAAGGAGATGTACCATGCAGGTTTGGGGTCAATTTCATTTTTTATTCAGTCAACTTGGGAAATGTAGTTATCAATTCACCACCTGTGTTAAACCAGCTTTTTTTTTTTTTTGTATAGATCAGGTAAGAGTTCAACTAAAACAACCACGCATGTGTTCCCCCTATGCTCATAGACCCAGAATTTCTGCAATGGCGGCCATCAAAATGTTGGCTATTGTTTGTGTATTTCACACTGTTGGGGTAAAAATCAGAGTATAATGCTTGTAAACCCCAATACAAGTTCATGTCATCGTCACCAATCAATTGCATTACACTTAAAAATGACTACCACCACCGATTTCTATATGGCATGCTATGCTACCAGTTTACACAAGCATTTAGTTCTAAACCCGAAAAGAACAACTTCTAGATATCATACAGCAAAAACAACCAAATATATCAAATTCAGATTTTAGTTACCACATTGTGTGCCTGTTATTAAATATAAATAATGACTGATTTGATGAATATCCACTTTGTTAGATATGGTCTGCATTCCATTGATCCCTTTACCGTATGTACTGACCCCCAAACCTGGTGCCGTGGAGATCATTTTCCAGTTAGTGGTTAGGGCTCACGTTGGAAGTCCTTTTTCCCCGCTCATCTAGCTTGATGTCTGTGATGGTGATGTTGTGACTCACCACCTTGCACATGACGTAAAGCGTCAACGATGCCACTGTGACCGCAGTCAGCGTATCCATCTGGATATCACAGGCTGGTACAGCCTAGGCGGTCGCAGTAACAACAGCCGCATGGCATCGAGGTCGAAGCCGACAGAGGACCGGTCTAAGGGTGGCAGGTTGCAAAGCGGGATGAGTGCGCCCATGTTGCCTGCGTCACCCTTGGCTAAATGGTTGTTCCGGAGCAGGCGGAAGGCAGTGGGGCCCAGGTGACTGGTAGCTGTGGTGCTTCGATGTGTGGGGGGGTTTGCTGCCCACATCCTCCATGGAGGCTTGGCTTTAGGCATCTGTGTGGGTCAGCAGGGCAGTGGTGGTGTTGTCCGGCTTGGGGGGAGTCAGAGGAATTTGCACCCACCCCCAAGTGTGTGGGGGTGGGTGTGTTGTGTGTGTTGTTTTGAGTTTGGCTTGGAGGTCATCTCTGGAGGTTTGTCTGTGGCACTGCCTTATGCTATGCTGGCTTAGGTGGGGCCCTGTTTTAGCGTTTCTCAGTAGTGTGCGAAGGGAGGGAATCTCAGGGCTCCTTGTAGAGACATTCTTTATTAAGTTTGGATTCCTGGCAAGTGTGTACCTGAGACAGTTTATGTCATTGTGACTCAATGCATTTGTGTGCATGACAGAATCAGCAGCCTTGGTTTGAGAACTGGGGGTTGTCAGTAAGTCATCAATCCCATATTCTCTGCGGGGCCAGTGGCACCACTGTAAAGGATTCTTTTGACAATATGGAAGCACTGAGGGCTCCTTCAACACTGGTAGGTTCCCGAAACAGCTGACATCAGGCAGCACTGTTAAAACTGTGTAGCCGGAATGGCACGATGCATCCTTATTGGGTTGGCCGCTTCCACTTCTGGAGTGGTACAGTTGGAGGGCCTTAGCTGAGGTAAGGACTGCAGGATCTGGGACATAGACGAGGGGAGGGAGGACCACTGGCAGACTCTGGACTTGGGCAGGGACAGGGGCCTTTGGGGTGTGGTGTCTGAGAGACAGGGATGAAATTAAGATTAGGGTTTAGGGAGTCAACATTTAAAACAAAACAAAAACAGATTGCAATATTATCATTATTGCCATTCGATCAGTAATTTTACTTAAGTTGATTTCGAGGTAAAAAAGGCCTCGATCCAAAAGTGGATCATGTTTTCCCATTTTGCACACCAGAAGAATACGATGCAGCTGGTATCACCACTCAGAGGTCGCTTCTGTGGGTTCGTGTGCAGTGCCATTGAGGGCTTTCACCATTTAGGAGAAGTCTGGGTGGGACTTGCTAAACAGGAGGGGTCAGCCAATGATTTATTCTCCTTTGCAAACATTCCATCAAAGATGGTGGATAAATTAAGATGAACGACTCAAGACGTTTATCATGTAAAAAAATTTAAAGGTTCATGTAAGTGGGCAATCCCTCTCTCCCAGTTCCTCCATAATCTCTGGCATGTTCATACGAGAGAGGGAACTGCTGGCTCTGGTCTACTTATTGTCCATCCCCGTTCGCACTCACATGACCAGAAAATGTGCCGGTGAGATGTCTCCTTTCCATGCCGCAGAGAAGGTCTTGCTTTCTTTACTGACTCTGACTCCATTAACTGCAAGTGGCAGTAAATCAGCCCGTTCAGACTATACACACTCCAGCACAGTAGGTAGTGGAATGCACCTTTTCAGTTTATTAATGAACTTCCAATACTCATAGAAGTAGAAAAATCAGCAGCCTAGTACAACTGTGTTCACTTAATCAAATTCAATCAAATGGACTGAGGGTACGAGATTAGAAGGAGAGCGAAGATCAGAGTAGGAGTGCAGGAGAGAGAGAGGGGGGTGAGGAGAGGGGTAGAGGAGAGAAAGAGGGGAAGCGAATGAGTGAGTGTTACGTACAGCCGCGTCACCCACCGATGAGGATCATGGGTCTGTTTTTCATCTGGGAGATGCTGAACATGCCTGCGGGGAGGGACGGGGAGAAAGAGTGAGTTTTTGTGAAGACTTCAATGGAAAAGGTGGGCAAGATAAAAGATAAACAAATTATGATTTGTGTGGGAGCCTCACCTACCACTGTCTCTATAGAGAGTCCCATTCTACATTTCAACCTGTCTGAAAAAAACTAAATGTGAGGACTTTGGAGCCCCTGGGATCCTTTACAAGAGAATACACACACAAAACTTTGGACACACCTTCTCATTCAAGGGCTTTTCTTTATTTTTACTATTTTCTACATTGTAGAATAATATCGAAGACATCAATACTATGAAATAACACATATTGAATCATGTGGTAAGCAAAAAAAGTTTAAAACGAATAAATAATTTTAGATTCTTCAAAGTAGGCACCCTTTGCCTTGACAGCTTTACCTACTCTTGGCATTCTCTCAACCAGCTTCACCTGGAATGCTTTTCCAACAGTCTTGAAGGAGTTCCCACATATGCTAAGCATTTATTTCCTGCTTTTCCTTCACTCTGTGGTCCAACCCATCCCAAACCATCTCAATTTGGTTGAGGTTGGGTGATTGTGGAGGCCAGGTAATTTGTTGCAGGACTATCACCCTCCTTGGTCAAATAGCCCTTACAAAGCCTGGTGGTGTGTTGGGTCATTGTAGAGCTTGATGGTTTTTGCTACTGCACTTAAAGAAACTTTCAAAGTTCTTGAAGGTAATGATGTAATGTTATTTCTCTGCTTATTTGAGCTGTTCTTGAAATATGGACTTGGTCTTTTACCAAATAGGGCTACCTTCTGTATATTACCCCTACCTTGTTACAACACAACTGATTGGCTCAAACTAAGTCTAAGGATTTCAAATGACTGGGACTCTACAGATATCATAGATGTCAATCCACAGCATCCCAAACAGGCTCAATGGGTGACATTTCTGGTGAGTATGCAGGCCATGGAAGAACTGAGACATTTTCAGCTTTCAAGAATTGTGTACAGATCCTTGCGAAATGGGGCCATCATGCTGAAACATAATGATGGTAGCGGATGAATGGCACAGCAATGGGCCTCAGGATCTCGTCACGGTATCTCTATGCATTCAAATCGACCTCGATAAAATACAATCGTGTTTGTTGTCCGTAGCTTATGCCTGCCTATACCATAACCCCACCACGGGGCACTCTGCTCACAACATTGACATCAGCAAATCACTCGCCCACGCGATGCCATACATGCTGTCTGCCATCTGTCCGGTACAGTTGAAAAGCACACTTATTCAGCGTGCTAGTAGACATCGTGAGCATTTGCCCACTGAAGTCGGTTTCGACGCCAAACTGCAGTCAGGTCAAGACCCAGGTGGGGACCACAAGCACGCAGATGAGCCTCCCTGAAATGGTTTCGGACAGTTTGTGCAGAAGTTATTCTGGGGGGGTGGCTGGTCTCAGACGTTCCCGCAGGTGAAAAAGCTGGATGTGGAGGTCCTGAGCTGGTGTGGTTACAGTGGCGTGCGGTTGGGAGGCCGGTTAGACCTACTGCCACATTCTCTAAAACAACCTTAATTTCTCTACTAACATTAAATTATTCGGCAACAGCTCTAGTGGACATTCCTGTAGTCAGCATGCCAACTCCCTCAAACATCTGTGGCATTGTGTTGTGACAAAACTTCATATTTTAGAGTGGCCTTTATTGTCCACAGCACATGGCGCACATGTGTAATGATCATGCTGTGTAATAATCTTCTTGATATGCCACACCTGTCAGGTGGATGGATTATCTTGGCAAAGGAGAAATGCTCACTCACAGGGATGAAAACAAATTCTGAGAGAAATAAGCTTTTTGTGCGTGTGAAACATTTCTAGGATCTTTTATTTCAGTTCATGAAACAGTTTTATGACTTGGACCTAGACTTAGCACTCCGGTACCGCTTGCCGTCTGGTAGCTGAGAGAACAGTCTATGACTAGGGTGGCTGGAATCTTTGACAATTTTTAGGGCCTAGCCATTCCTCAGCTATTGTATGTGTGTTGAGGTCGCCTACCACTATTAGCTGCCAGTGTACAGTATAGCGCATGTGCCATTTTCTGCTATTGCTTGTATACATTTGCTGCTATTTATGTCATATTATAAACATCATATCACAATGCTTGTCCAACAGATCGAGGCCATGGAGAGGCCCCCCATGAGGATGCTGTCACCCTAGCCAACCAGAGTTTATACATGCACGCGCTACTTTTCCGTTTTTTCCCCCGTTTCACTTCATCAATTTTGTGTATGTCGATTACATGAAATCCAAATAAAAATCCACAGGTAGTAATGCAACAAAATAGGAAAAACACCAAGGGGAATGAATACTTTTGCAAGGCAATGTATCTATGTACAGTTATGTATGTACAGTTATTCATGTTTTCAAGTACTGGAGACAAATAATGCATTCCAATATACTGTTGTATTTGGAGCATGTGACAAATAACATTTGATTTGAAACATGTTATCAAAATGGCTATTGCAGGAGTAGTGGACCAACATTCTCACTGGGATGAAACAGTAATCAGTAATTCCGTACGATAAGAAATTGCCAAAATGTACGACAGGGTGTTACATTCAGCAAGGTAACAGGCAGAATCGAAAGCGATACAGCTACTACCCATGTCTCTGACCAGCCGACCAGTAACAATACCTGGATAATGTGACATGGCGACGCGTGTGGAACCAATTTTGGGGTTGGAAGAATCTATGCGAAATGCCAAGGGAATGGATTGAAAAAGTTAACTAATTTAAAATGTCAAGGCCAAAAACTCCTTGCAAATGAAGAAAACCTTGGAGAGACCAGTCATGGGGGAAAAGAGAAACCAGTCATAGTAAATCGTTAAAATTGGTGGCGAGATAAATGTTGATGTCCAAGCGTAGTACATGCTAAATAAAAGGCACGTAAACGTTGGGTTGGATTAAAACAAACAATTCAATGAGTGGAGGGAGGACAGTGGACTTCTCATTATCATGTTTGTTTGTAATTAAAACTTTTGGGTTGCTGATTAAGATTAGCATAGTGAATGCTAACGAAATGTACACTTTCTCTTCCAGGAGAGTATGGGGTGTCATTATCTCGCTCTCTTGGCACAAATGATTGTCTCATTCTATTTTTCCTGCTGAGGGGTGCCCTATACCTGCGCCCACAGGGGAGTAATTTAAAGTCCAGGTACAGGGGGTGACTTGGGTCTAAAATGATTTTGTGAGCCTTACGGAGGGCCCTGACCTTAAAGATCTCATCCAGGCCTGTCTGTTTGACTCCAAGTACCTTGCTTGCTGTGGTAATACTCCTTCTCAGCATGTTTCTCCGGCTGACAGTGGCATTGCCAAACCAACATGATGCTTCCATCATGTTCGACACGAAGATGTCGGATTCAAACCTTAAGAAGAAAACAATCAGTCTTCTGAATTGTATATTGGGTATGCAGAATGATGGAAATGTTTTTAAATGGTTTCTGAAGTACAGGGAAAGAAAATACTTAAATGGGGTTGAACGACCTTAGTCCTGACTTTTTGGTGGGGCCTGATCAACCTCACTAGAAAGGAGACACATTGGATGAGATTGAAGTATATTATGAAGAAGTGTGTAGCTGTTATTTTTTGGGATCTTGTTTTTGTCGTGATACAAATCTCACTAGATTGGGTCTGCTGTATGGTCGGGATTTCTCCCTAAGGGTTAGCTCTCTAACTCCCTGACCCGGTAACTCTGTTGTGAGGTCGCCAGTATGATTAGGGAGAATAAGCCAATTTGGAAAATGGTTTCAACAGTGTGTCGGTATGCTCTTTGACATTAGTCTTAGGAATGTTGTATTAGCTAATAATTTGTCACATGGTAAATAGTTTTGGATTTTCTGAATCAGAAAAGCCTCAAACTGTTGTTTTGGTCTGATCTCTCGAAGTTATGGCGATAGTGACTACTGATGGTCTATATGCATGGAAGGAATAATACGACGAGAACAGTGTGAGCTTCACCCCCCCCCAAATGGCTGAAGAAATGGTGTTCACTACAGCCCTGTTCTGCACCACTACTGCTGAGACCTGAGTCCGAGCCAGCAACCTGTGTGCGAGCGGCAGAAGTGCAGCCTGAGACAGAGTATGTGGAGTGAGCATAGAGAGAGATCACGTCCAAACCTCTCATGCTGCTGGTGTACTGGTGGTAAAAAGGACCAGACAGGATGGACTGTACAGAATGGTGGTACTGCTCAGGTGAAAGATTCATTGGCTTGGGAAAAATTGATTATTGAAATCAGGACATTATCAATGGCCATCAACTGTGATATGCATGAAACGTATGTGCCGTTGGGAATACGTACTGTAATGCTATTTGAAGAAGAAAATGAAGATACGCCAGAAGAAGTGTGCCGGGAATGAAAGGGAAATTGATTTAGGGTTGCTCTAAACCAGTGGCCGCCAACCGGGCGATCACCAAATATTTATGTAGCAAAGCCAACAAACGATAAAGGATGGCGCTCCATTTTTTTAAATCGTGTTGAGCTGTTGCCGATAGGTGCACTTGATTCAACAGTCTTGCACACCGGGTAGCAAAGTGTTCCCATGAGACAAACTCCACCTTCCCGGCGGAACTGCAAATCTGTGACTAAATCGAGTGCACTTAATGCGCTGCACAATCAGATAGCTCAAATCACCGTGGCTACAGCCAAGTTCCATGACCCTGGCCACAGCCAAGTTTAATAGAATACTAGCCTATGTAAGATGTAATTACTTTTAAAACCATGACCACAGAGAGACTCAACGAATACAGCAAAGAGCTGCTGTTTTTATGAGCGAGTTCATGTTTAAGTTCATATTCAGCACGGTCACTATTTTTATTGAACACTATTACAAAACCCGCTTCTCCATAGTTCCTCTCGGGTTGCAGCAGCAATGAATGAGTAGCCAAGTATTGATAGCCATGCATTTTATTATTGTTATCGATTTTAATATTCAGGAATGTTTAACTTTCTCCGGTCATAGGAACTACATGAATTTGTGCATGAGGCAGATGTGGTGCGACTTGAGTTTTGCCATTAGGTGAAAGACGGTGTCCCCTCTCTCTGGTCAGTCTCACTGGAGGAAAGGAAGGAGAGAGCAGGGACCGTGAGAGGAGGTTGGGGAGAAAAAAAAAAAAAAAAAAAAAAAAAAAAAAAAATAAAAATCGCTTTGAACTCGGAATTCCAAGTTGGAAACTCGGGCATCTTTCCAGAGCTCCGACTTTTCGACCTGAAGATCACTGACGTCGTGATTTGATCTCGTTGACCAGATGCAGGTACCATCAGTCCAGTTAAATATAAAAGCTAATCATTTTTAATTCATGCTCCACAGTGCCTCAAGTGCTAAACCAACTGATCTATTTTGTTATCAAAGCACGAGTTTTGAAATATAATATGGTCTGATTAGAAATATTTGCAGGCCAGTCATATAGCCAATATGTGATAATGTACTTGTCCTACTGCCCAAACCTCATTCTTACAAAACTGTTTGTGTGAGGTTAATGTAAACAAAAACTACTGAGCAGTAATCTCAGCTTGCTTTTTGACTGTGAAAGTGATCTCGAAAAGGTTGGTTACCACTGCTCTAAACTGTTTATTTGGGCTATCAGGTTGATTTTGGAGGTCTACATACTGGGAAATTCATGTGCATTGAGATACCGATCTGTTGTTAACATGCCTGTATGTGTTCCCTGTTTGTAAATGTAAATTCGGACAGTGTAGTGTGTGAAGTTGGAGGTCTTGAATTTGAGTGATTGACAGTCCTTAATGCTTCAAGTTTAGACTTTCTACATTTGGGTTGGATAAATTATCAAATGTTTAAATTATGGTTTGGAAAGGAGCAAAAGGAGGAGAGCACAAAGTGAGGGGATGGTGCACTGCTCAAATTGATTGAGTCTAGGGAGTGTTTTCCTTCCTTCAAACCTCATCTTTTAGTGACCTCTGAGAGGGAGGTTAGAGAACCCACTAGATAGCTTGAGCTAACCATGATGTACTTGATAGTAGGGGTTTAGTTTTACCATGTTATCACAATCCTAAAGTGCATCAATACATATGGCGACACAGTACAATTAATTACGTGCAAGGCTCATAGTCTGTCTTGCTTTGACAGCCGAGAATGAAGGAAACTAGCATCCCATTGGCATAAAACAGAACGGATGGAAGGTTCTTTCCTCAGTCTCATTGGCATTAAGGGTGGTGTGAAATTATTTTCTTCCCTGTTCAAGTCAATATGTTTTCTAAGTGTCGTGGGAACATCAGAATGATCATTGATCCAGAGGGACTGTTGGAAATTGACTTGAATGTTTTAGTATGTTTATAATTATATAAAAGTAGAGAAGCAGTAGTAACTAACGTGTTATGGGTTAGATGGAATGATTAATGATTAATGTGCAAATGTATTTGTGGCCGGAAGCAAGGTGTATGTGTTTGAGACAGAATGTTTGCATAAGGGTGTAAGCTGCAGAGTCTGGCAGGATGGACATCAGTGTATTCTGTGGAGTCTCAAAAACCAAAGGTTTAACCTTACAGGGAATTGGGAAAGCAGAATTTCATATGACGGCCGGATATTTGTGTGGCTAATAAATTAAGGAAGTGGGTAAGAGTTTCTGGGAAACGATACCACTTCTCTATGTATATTGTTACAGGGGATAGCTCATAGTAGAGGAAGGACAGCTAACTGTGTACAATATAGAGACTACTATGAAGTCAAACTGAATGTCACACATACCCAGATCATGGTGAGTGGCAGAGATAGTGTTGTCATTTCAGACACTATTGTCAACTTTCAATGAGGGGTTCGTCAAAGAAGGTACAAAGCTTAAAAGAAAATACACAGATCCCTGTATACAGGAGGCCACATCACCGAAGGGGAAGTTTGCTGTAATAATAGCATCACATCTCTTGCAGAGTGTGATTAAGAAACATGTGACTCAGAGTTTTGTAAGGTTGGCCAGTCTTCCAACGCTACTAATATCTCCCCCATTCATAACAGCCAGCTAACACTTGACATATCTCCCAGAAGATTGGGACTGAGTGACGGTAAACGGAAAGTGTCAGAAGGTGGCTGCTTATCAACCGTTGGGACCCGAAGGTTACACTGTAATGAGGGTGTTCACACAGGGTTGGGGTGAACAGGACGTGGCTTGGGTGGTTGATGTCCTTGATGATCTATTTGGCCTTCCTGTGACATAGGATGCTGTAGGTGTCCTGGAGGTCACGCAGTTTGCCCCCGGTGATGCGCTGGACAGACCGCACCACCCTTTGGAGAAACCAGTGGTTGAGGGTGGTGCAGTTGCCGTACCAGGCGGTGATACAGCCCATCAGGATGCTCTCAATTGTGCATCTGTAAAAGTTTGAGGTAGGGAGAACCTGAAAGATTCAGTCCTAGATCTAGCAGTTTACCACAAAGGCAATAGAAGAGCAGGAGACAGATTCAATGCAATAGATATTCTCACAGCAGTCGCTGTAGGGACAGTGGCTGAAGGAGCAGTAGTAGTGCTGAAAGATGCAGCATGGAACTGGACTATAGCGCAAATGAGGAGTATTTTGAAGTACACAGTGTTAGTAGCAGCAGGGGTTACCCTTGGTAGCATTGTTGGGATATCATCTTCTGAGGGCAATGATGTTGAAACGTATAATACCAGTCAAAAGTTTGGACACACCTACCTCATTATTTTGTCTATTTTCTACATCGTAGAATATTAGTGAAGACATCAAAACTATGAAATAACACATATGTAGTAACCAACAAAATAAATGTTATATTTGAGATTCTTCAAAGTAGCCACCCTTTGCCTTGATGACACTCTTGGCATTCTCCCAACTAGCTTCATGAGGTAGTCATCTGGAATAAATTTCAATTAACAGTTGCCTTGTTAAAAGTTCATTTGTGGAATTTCTTTCCTTCTTAATGTGTTTGAGCCAATCAGTTGTGACAAGGTAGGGGTGGTATACAGAAAATGCCCCTATTTGGTAAAATACCAAGTCCATATTATGGTAAGAACAGATCATATTAGCAAAGAGAAACGACAGTCCATCATTATTAAGACATGAAGGTCAGTCAATCCCAGAAAATGTCAAGAACTGAAAGATTTTTCAAGTCCAGTAGCAAAAACCATCAAGCGCTATGATGATACTGGCTGTCATAAGGACCTCCACAGGAAAGGAAGACCCAGAGTTACCTCTGCTGCAGAGGATATATTCATTAGTTACCAGCCTCAGAAATTGCAGCCCAAATAAATGCTTCAGAGATCAAGTAACAGACATCCACTGTTCAGAGGAGACTGTGAATCAGGCCTTCAGGGTCGAATTTCTGCAACAACAAAAAAACACTACAAAAGGACACCAATAAGATGAGACTTGCTTGGGCCAAGAAAGGATGATCTTCACATGTGGTTCCCACCTTGAAGCATGGAGGAGGAGGTGTGTTGGTGTGGGGGTGCTTTGCTGTTGACACTGTTACTGATTTATTTAAAATTCAAGGCACACTTAACAGCATGGCTACCATAGCATTCTGCAGCAATACGCCAATCGGGTGGCCAATGAGGAAGGAGGAGTTTGGGAGCGAAGTGAAAATGACATGGCATGGGAACACCTCTTGGAACCTGTTGCCGGACAGGGCAAAGACTTGGTGAAAGTGATCTTTTTAGGGGCCTTCATTTTTGTGGAACCCAGCAGAAAATTATTCCAAAGCCAGAGTCAGGCGAAGAGATAATGGGAATCATCAAACTTTGGTTTGTCTTTGCATATATAATTATGCATAGCTTAGCACATTATTAATACTTGTTATGTTGTATGTTTCTTTTTGCTTTTAAGGTCTTGTGCTATCACTCTCTTAGAAACCAGGAGGAAAGTTAAAACTTCAGCTGAAATGTCATTATCAGTTGTCCGAAGAAAAGGGGAAATAAGAGTGTACATAGTGTAAATATAGATCAGAGGCCATAAGTCTCAGTGGTGTAAATATATTAACTGAATGTTAACGTCTTATTTTTTTGTTCATCCTTTTGTTTATTTACAAATAATTTCAAAGTTTATGATGTTGAACAGTATGGGAATTACTATTGAAATAGGAGGAACTGTTGGGTTGTAATTTGAAATACATGCTCCACCAGAAGTTAATGGTTATATGTAGGAGGAATGTATATGGTGAGGTTGGATAAGAGCCAGGTGAATGTTAATAAGTAAGGGAAAAGGCAATCACATGGTTGCGGTCACTGATGAGGGTGGATAAGTGAGGAATGGGGGCCGAGGTCAGTTCAGGTAACATGAAGGGAGAAGGAACAGTTCATTCCTCACATCACTTAACTTCTTGACAAGCAACAAAGATGTAGTGTTTAGAGAAAAGGAAGAGACTGTAACAGGGGGTAAAAATACTGGTGCTTTGTCTTTTCAGCTGTTTGACACATTGGGTGAATAAACTTGGTTTGAGCTTTTCTTAGTTGTCCGTTAGTTTTAACTCTGATAATGCACAGTTAGGTTCTAATTAAACAGAGTAGTAATAAACCTGGGGCAGCAGAT
This sequence comes from Oncorhynchus keta, assembly GCF_023373465.1. Classification (NCBI taxonomy): domain Eukaryota; kingdom Metazoa; phylum Chordata; class Actinopteri; order Salmoniformes; family Salmonidae; genus Oncorhynchus; species Oncorhynchus keta. Next base: position 54,948,059 of record NC_068422.1, on the reverse strand, counting down.
AGTCTAGCGGTTAGAACAGTGGGCCAGTAACTGAAACATCCCGAGCCGACAAGGTGAAAAATCTGTTGACGTGCACCTTGAGCAAGGCACTTAACCTTAATTGCGGCATTGATATTGGCAGACCCTGGACGTGACCCCACTCTCTGAGGGTGTCTCAGTTGGAGTGGGATATGCATTTTTAAAAATATATAAAATAAAACAAATGCATATAACAATCAATAAATATAAGGAAATATTTAAGCATTCACCTAATTATTATTCACTAAGAATTAAATGGGGAGGGACTTGTCCAATAAACACTCCTTTTTGTTGACAAAAAAGTATTCCATTGCAAAATGTTTTGCTACGGTGTGCACTAATGAATATACCCAAGGTAAAGTGCTCTTACTACCTGCATGTTGTTTCTTCTTCCTGCCCACGGCGGCGCCAATGATATCCAGCAGCTTCTGGTCAGAAGCTCCAGAGCGCAGAACGTCTCTCAGGGACACCTCCGTATTCCCAAACAGACACACCTAGGGACGGGAAAGAGGTGGAGTCACTAACACACACACACACACACACACTGGGGACAGAACAAAGGACGAGTAACTAACACACACAACTGATGCAAGTACATCAGGGATCATCTAGATTCAGCCGCGGGCCAATAACATAATACAAAAATCTATTTTTAAGACTGCAAATTGACCCTAAGAAGCCTTCAAAAGTTTGGGGTCACAGAACAGTGCAAACTGGCTCTAACCAGAATAGAAAGAGTGGGAGACCCCAGTGCACTACCAGTTTGTGAAACAAAGTCCTTAACTGGCAGCTTCATGAAATAGTACCCACAAAACACCAGTCTCAAAGTCAAGAGTGACGAGGCGACTCCGGGATGCTGGTCTTCTAGGCAGAGTTCCGCTGTCCAGTGTCTGTTCTTTTTAAAAATTTTGCCTATCTTAAGATTTTTCTTTACAACTCTGCCTAGAAGCTGCCAGTTGAGGACTTGTGAGGCATCGGTTTCTCAAACTGGACACTATGATGTACTTGTCCACCGGAGCCTCTCGCTCTTTCTATTCTGGTTAGAGCCAGTTTGCACTTTTCTGTGAAGGGAGTAGTACACAGCGTTGTACGAGATCTTCAGTTTCTTGGCAATTTCTCACATGGAATAGCCTTAATTTCTCAGAACAAGAATAGACTGACGTGTTTCAGAAGAAAGTGTTTTGGTCACTTTGAGTCTGTAATCGAACCCACAAATGCTGATGCTCCAGATACTAAACTAGTCTAAAGAAGGCCAGTTTTATTGCTTCTTTAATCAGAACAACAATTTTCAGCTGTGCTAACATAACTTCAAGGGTTTTTTAATGATCAATTAGCCTTTTAAAATGATAAACTTGGATTAGCAAACAACGTGCCATTGGAACACAGGAGTGATGGTTGCTGATAATGGGCCTCTGTATGCCTATGGAGATATTCCATCAAGATTTTTTTTTTTTTTTTTTTTTTAAACCTTTATTTGGCAAGTCACATTCTTATTTTCAATGACGGCCTGGGAACAGTGGGTTAACTGCCTGTTCAGGGGCAGAACGACAGATTTGTACCTTGTCAGCTCGGGGGTTTGAACTCGCAACCTTCCGGTTACTAGTCCAACGCTCTAACCACTAGGCTACGCTGCCGTTTCCAGCGACAATCGTAATTTACAACATTAACAATGTCTGCATTGTATTTCTGATCAATTTGCTGTTATTTTAATGGTCATAAAATGTGCTTTTCTTTCAAAAACTAGGACATTTCTAAGTGACCTCAAACCTTTGAATGGTAGTGCATACAAAAAAAACAATTTGCTCAGAAAACTTGGGGTGACAAATAAAACCACACAGGCAAAATTCGGCCCAAGACTTGGGGAACCCTGATGTACGTAATCACACACGGGCGACTGTGTCTGTCTGCGTGTGTGTGCGATTATGTACGTACACAAACATCCACACACCCCCACAGTCACCCCTTCACTGTCTACATGCGCACAAGGGCTGTTCACCTTGAGGTTGCCGTCTGCCGTGATGCGTAGTCGGTTGCAGGAGCCACAGAATTGATCCGACATGGAGGTGATGAAGCCCACCTGGCCCTGAAAGCCTGGCACCTTAAATGTCTAAGGAGCAGAGAACAGATCGTAAGAACATGGTTAAAAGGTAATCTTAGTCCCAGCCTGCTTTCTGTCGAACTGTCTGGTTTTACAGCGCAAGTTGGTAGTGTGGTAACGCCCTCATCTACGTAACCCCATACATTCGATCCTCGTATGATCCTTAAGCATTCCTCATCGCTTTACTCTGTCTCCCTGCGCATCTGCGCCTATCCTTCGGATAATAAATAAAAATATGTAAGGACTATGAATTTCTGTTCTTTAAGTTTTTATATAGCACATCTGTTCAGGAAAGGATATGTGATTGTTATACTAAGGTCATTTGGAACAGACACTGACCACGTTTACATGCACACCAATATCCCGTTATTATTCGGGATACTCGAGTATTCTGTTTTTAAGTTGACAAACATCATATCCCGTTTACAATAACCCAAATAAGCTTCTATCCAGGTTATAAACCCAGATAAGACGCCTGCGATATGCTTATCTTAGACGGGATACCCATTTACTGTTGTTTTTTGCGGTCTGCGCAGGCTTAGTTTAGCATAGTATCATGGGTGTTGTGTGATTGTTTTATTCTAAGTTGTTAAACAAATTACTTAAAGTAGGATGTCTGCGCACATTCAATCCACCATAATAATTGCATCATTTATTTTACCGAGACTCTATACCGGACTGTATCGGCTTAGGCTCCTTTGACCCCTAATTTAGATATGTTTATGGTCATAATTTCCGACATTTGGTAGACCATTTGCTCATCAACTTGTCTATAGTTAGATGCAGCTTCTGCCCTAAAAGACTGAATAAAGCAGTGCTCATCAGACTAATGTCTTAAATCAATAGAATGAATGTACATTTGTCAGTTCCAATTCAGCTACTCTCTCAGAGTGAGGACATTTAGGGATCAAAGAGAAAACGCAATGACTGCAAAACAGTGCAAAGATTGTCCCTGTGCAAAATGCCATAAATTTGACCTGATGAAACATGTTTCTGATAAGACTGCTTGCATGCAAGTGCAGCACAGCATGTTACACGCGATCCCCTAACCACGCATTCACATTTAAGAGATAACATGCTACTTCCGGTCGCCAACAGAGATGGCCGCCTCGCTTCACGTTCCTAGGAAACTATGCAGTATTTTTTTTTTTACGTGTTATTTCTTACATTGGTACCCCAGGTCATCTTAGGTTTCATTAAATACAGTCGGGAAGGACTACTGAATATAAGAGCAACATCAACTCAACATCAGTACGACCAGGAATATGACTTTCCCAAAGCGGATCCTGTGTTCTGCCTTCCACCCAGGACAACGGAATGGATCCCAGCCTGCGACCCAAAATAACGACGTCGTAAAAGAGGGAAACGAAGCGGTCTTCTGGTCAGGCTCCGGAGACGGGCACATCGAGCACCACTCGCCAATGTCCAGTCTCTTGAAAACAAGGTTGATGAAATCCGAGCAAGGGTAGCTTCCAGAGGGACATCAGACTAACGTCCTTTGCTTCACGGAAACATGGCTCACTCGATATACGCTAACGGAATCGGTGCAGACAGCTGGTTTATTCACGCATCGCGCCGACAGAAACAAACATCTTTCTGGTAAGAAGAGGGGCGGAGGAGTATGCATTATGATGAACGAGACCTGGTGTGATCACAACAACATACAGGAACTCAAGTCCTTCTGTTCACCTGATTTAGAATTCCTCACAATCAAATATCGACCGCATTATCTACCAAGGGAATTCTCTTTGATTATAATCACAGCCGTATATATCCCCCCCCCAAGCAGACACAGATGGCCCTGAACAAACTTTATTTGATTCTTTGCAAACTGGAAACCACATATCCTGAGGCTGCATTCATTGAAGCTGGGGATTTTAACAAGGCTAATCTGAAAACAAGACTCCCTAAATTGTATCAGATATCGATTGCGCAACCAGGGCTGGCAAAACCTTGGATCATTGCAATTCTAACTTCTGCGACGCATATAAGGCCCTCCCCCGCCCTCCTTTCGGAAAAGCTGACCACGACTCCATTTTGTTGCTCCCTGCCTACAGACAGAAACTAAAACAAGAAGCTCCCGCACTCAGGTCTGTTCTACGCTGGTCCAACCAATCTGATTGCACGCTTCAAGACTGCTTCGGTCACGTGGACTGGGATATGTTCCGCATTGCTTCCAACAACAACATTGACTGACCAATACGCTGATTCGGTGAGCGAGTTCATTAGAAAGTGCATTGACGATGTCGTTCCCATAGCAACGATTAAAACATTGCCAAACCAGAAACCGTGGATTGATGGCAGCATTCGCGTGAAACTGAAAGCGCGACCCACTGCTTTTAACCAGGGAAAGGTGACCGGAACCATGACCGAATACAAACAGTGTAGCTATTCCCTCCGCAAGGCAATCAAACAAGCTAAGCGTCAGTATAGAGACAAAGTAGAGTCACAATTCAACGGCTCAGACACAAGAGGTATGTGGCAGGGTCTACAGTCAATCACGGATAACAAAAAGAAAACCAGCCCCGTCTCGGACCAGGATGTCTTGTTCCCAGGCAGACTAAATAACTTTTTTGCCCGCTTTGAGGACAATACAGTGCCACTGACACGGCCCGCAACCAAAACCTGAGGACTCTGTCACTACAGCCGACGTGAGTAAAACATTTAAACGTGTTAACCGTCGCAAGGCTGCAGGCCCAGACGGCATCCCCAGCCGCGCCCTCAGAGCATGCGCAGACCAGCTGGCTGGTGTGTTTACGGACATATTCAATCAATCCTTATCCCAGTCTGCTGTTCCCACATGCTTCAAGAGGGCCACCATTGTCCCTGTTCCCAAGAAAGCTAAGGTAACTGAGATAAACGACTACCGCCCCGCCCCGTAGCACCCACTTCCGTCATCATGAGGTGCTTTGAGAGACTAGTCAAGGACCATATCACCTCCAGCCTACCTGACACCCTAGACCCACTCCAATTTGCTTACCGCCCAAATAGGTCCACAGACGATGCAATCTCAACCACACCGCACACTGCCCTAACCCATCTGGACAAGAGGAATACCTATGTGAGAATGCTGTTCATCGACTACAGCTCGGCATTTAACACCATAGTACCCTCCAAACTCGTCATCAAGCTCGAGATGCTGGGTCTTGCCCCCGCCCTGTGCAACTGGGTACTGGACTACCTGACGGGCCGCCCCCAGGTGGTGAGGGTAGTTAACAACATCTCCACCCCGCTGATCCTCAACACTGGGGCCCCACAAGGGTACGTTCTGAGCCCTCTCCTGTACTCCCTGTTCACCCACGACTATGTGGCCATGCACGCCTCCAACTCAATAATCAAGTTTGCGGACGACACCACAGTGGTAGGCTTGATTACCAACAGCGATGAGACTGCCTACAGAGAGGAGGTGAGGGCCCTCAGGGTGAGGTGTCAGGAAAATAACCTCACACTCAACGTCAACAAAACAAAGGAGATGATTGTGGACTTCAGGAAACTGCAGAGGGAGCACCCCCTATCCACATCGATGGGACAGTAGTGGAGAGGGTAGTAAGTTAAGTTCCTCAACGTACATATCACGGACAAACTGAATTGGTCCACCCACACAGACAGCGTCGTGAAGAAGGCGCAGCAGAGCCTCTTTAACCTCAGGAGGCTGAAGAAATTAGTCTCGTCTCCAAAAGCACTCACAAACTTCTACAGATGCACAATCGAGAGCATCGTGTCAGGCTGGTACAGCAACTGCTCCGCCCACAACCGTAAGGCTCTCCAGAGGGTAGTGAGGTCTGCACAACGCATCACTGGGGGCAAATTACCTGCCCTCCAGATCACCTACACCATCCGATGTCACAGGAAAGCCATAAAGATCAAGGACAACAACCACCCAAGCCACTGCCTGTTCACCCCGCTATCATCCAGAAGCCGAAGTCAGTACAGGTGTATTAAAGCAGGGAACGAGAGACTGAAAAACAGCTTCTATCTCAAGGAAAGCAATACAAGCGTTTGTGTAAGTTTATCAATCGCTCAACAAAACAATAAGTACACTTAGCATCAGGTATTTATGTTCCATATGTTATGTTCCATAAAGATATTTTTATATCCAAATACCTCTGTTAGTTTGGTGCGTTATGCCCAGGAATTCATCGGAAAGAGCGGTCACAACAACGCAGACAAAAATTTCAAATTATATCCATAATGTCCACAGAAACATGTCAGATGTTTTTTTATAATCAATCCTCAGGGTGTTTTTCAAATATCTATTCGATAATATATCAACCGGGACAGTTAGATTTTCACTAGGACTGGGAGTAACAATGGCCACCTTTCTCTTTTGCGCACAATTCACTCTGAGAGCCCCCACCTATCCACTAACACCATGTGGTCGTTCACACTCATTCTTCAAAATAAAAGCCTGAAACTATGTCTGAAGACTTGACACCTTGAGGAAGCGATACGAAAAGTAATCTGGTTGATATCCCTTTATATGGAGCAATGGGAGGCTATGGAACATGGAGTTTTCAAAATAGAAGCCACTTCCTGGTTTGATGTTTCTCAGGGTTTTGCCTGCAATATCAGTTCTGTTATACTCACAGACAATATTTTGACAGTTTTGGAAACTTTAGAGTGTTTTCTACCCTAAGCTGTCAATTATATGCATATTCTAGCATCTGGTCCTGAGGAATAGGCTGTTTACTTTGGGAACGTTATTTTTCCAAACATAAAAATACGGCCCCCTAGCTTCAAGAGGTTAAACAGCTACCATTAACATTGAGTGGCTGCTGCCAACACACTGACTCAACTCCAGCCACTTTAATAATGGGAATTGATGTAAAAATATATCACTAGCCACTTAATATAATGTTTACATACCCTACATTACTCATCTCATATGTATATGTGTATACTGTACTCTATCATCTACTGCATCTTTTTGTAATACATGCATCACTAGCCACTTTAAACTATGCCACTTTGTTTACATACCCTACATTACTCATCTCATATGTATATACTGTACTCGACACCATCTACTGCATCTTGCCTATGCCATTCTGTACCATCACTCATTCATATATCTTTATGTACATATTCTTTATCCCTTTACACTTGTGTGTATAAGGTAGGAGTTTTGGAATTGTTAGGTTAGATTACTCGTTGGTTATTAATGCATTGTCGGGAACTAGAAGCACAAGCTAGAAGCTAGAAGCTACACTCGCATTAACATCTGCTAACCATGTGTATGTGACAAATACATTTGATTTGATTTCTCCACTGATCTTTCCGAGACAAAATTATAATTTTACAGCAAATTTTTATTAAATTCATATTTTAGTTCATTAATATTCAAGTTAATATTCTATTAATCTACATCTCAGTCGATGTCTAGATTTTTAGCTTTTATTCCATTTAACCCAGATTAACCTAAATTAGGAATATTCTGTTTATTCATGAGTAGATGGATACTTGTGAGCGGGATATCAAAGGTGCGTGTAAACAGCTCTTCCCAAATAAGACCTTAACCCGGGATATGAACTACACTGCTCAAAAAAATAAAGGGAACACTTATAAACAACACAATGTAACTCCAAGTCAATCACACTTCTGTGAAATCAAACTGTCCACTTAGGAAGCAACACTGATTGACAATACATTTCACATGCTGTTGTGCAAATGGAATAGACAACAGGTGGAAATTATAGGCACTTAGCAAGACACCCCCAATAAAGGAGTGGTTCTGCAGGTGGTGACCACAGACCACTTCTCAGTTCCTATGCTTCCTGGCTGATGTTTTGGTCACTTTTGAATGCTGGCGGTGCTTTCACTCTAGTGGTAGCATGAGATGGAGTCTACAACCCACACAAGTGGCTCAGGTAGTGCAGCTCATCCAGCATGGCACATCAATGCGAGCTGTGGCAAGAAGGTTTGCTGTGTCTGTCAGCGTAGTGTCCAGAGCATGGAGGCGCTACCAGGAGACAGGCCAGTACATCAGGAGACATGGAGGAGGCCGTAGGAGGGCAACAACCCAGCAGCAGGACCGCTCCCTCTGCCTTTGTGCAAGGATGAGCAGGAGGAGCACTGCAAAATGACCTCCAGCAGGCCACAAATGTGCATGTGTCTGCTCAAACGGTCAGAAACAGACTCCATGAGGGTGGTATGAGGGCCCGACGTCCACAGGTGGGGGTTGTGCTTACAGCCCAACACCGTGCAGGACATTTGGCATTTGCCAGAGAACACCAAGATTGGCAAATTCGCCACTGGCGCCCTGTGCTCTTCACAGATGAAAGCAGGTTCACACTGAGCACATGTGACAGACGTGACAGTCTGGAGACGCCGTGGAGAACGTTCTGCTGCCTGCAACATCCTCCAGCATGACCGGTTTGGCGGTGGGTCGGTTATGGTGTGGGGCGGCATTTCTTTGGGGGGCCGCACAGCCCTCCATGTGATCGCCAGTGGTAGCCTGACTGCCATTAGGTACCGAGATGAGATCCTCAGACCCCTTGTGAGACCATATGCTGGTGTGGTTGGCCCTGGGTTCCTCCTAATGCAAGACAATGCTAGACCTCATGTGGCTGGAGTGTGTCAGCAGTTCCTGCAAGAGGAAGGCATTGATGCTATGGACTGGCCCGCCCGTTCCCCAGACCTGAATCCAATTGAGCACATCTGGGACATCATGTCTCGCTCCATCCACCAACGCCACATTGCAACACAGACTGTCAGGAGTTGGCGGATGCTTTAGTCCAGGTCTGGGAGGAGATCACTCAGGAGACTATCCGCCACCTCATCAGGAGCATGCCCAGGCGTTGTAGGGAGGTCATACAGGCACGTGGAGGCCTCACACACTACTGAGCCTCATTTTGACTTGTTTTAAGGACATTACATCAAAGTTGGATCAGCCTATAGTGTGGTTTTCCACTTTAATTTTGAGTGTGACTCCAAATCCAGACCTCCATGGGTTGATAAATTTGATTTCCATTAATCATTTGTGTGATGTTGTTGTCAGCACATTCAACTATGTAAAGAAAAAAGTATTTAGTAAAGAATATTTCATTCATTCAGATCTAGGATGTGTTATTTTAGTGTTCCCTTTATTGTTTTGAGCAGTGTATTATCCGGGAATACTGTTCGCATGTACATGAGATCATTAGCCTGAGTGCCAGTCTGTTTGGCTTGACAGTGAGCAATGAAGTGTACAAACAGATCTGGGACCAAGATAATTACAAAAGGGACCAGCTTTGCTTTCAGGCATCACTGTATCTTGACATTTTCATTAGTATCTGATTTAGCTTGCACAACCATGTGACTCACCGTCAACTAAACAATTAATAAATGCAACCAGCACACACTGTGGGAAGTACTGCATATCTGATGTAGCAGAAATAGATAACGTGTCATCATAATTTGTTCCTGGGCGGACCCGGCACATTGAATATTTAATTTAGCCAAGTCGCAGGTGCGAGATGAGGCAGATTAATAATTTTGAGATTATCTTTTGGAATTTGAATGGGCTAGGGGGGAGAGAGAGGAACCTTGGCTGTGTCCGTCTTTCCGAGTGGAAGCTGTTCCAAACTGGGCCACTGCTGTCTAATGCGGTCCAGCATCTCCTGGTAGCTCACCATCTTCTTGAAGTTCCATTTGTTACCTGCAGGAGGCAGCAGAGGTCAACAGAATGGAGTGGATGACAGACCATGATTGAAATATTATTTATTTTCTCTCAAAATACTTTGTGAGCTTGATTGTGCTTCCCGGCACACCAGGGGGGCTTGGTTTTTCACATTTTGGACAGTTCTATTGGTTCAATGAGGCCGAGCAAGCTAAATCAAGCATACCTAAAGAAAACCAAATCTATTTGCACCCAAGTCTAGTTGAGGATAAACTTGTATAGTACGTGTCATGAGACTCTCACTCTTCATTAAAAACTGTTGGTTACCATGCGTTTCTGAAAAGTGATGATATATCTATTGAAGACCAAATTCAAGCCTCTTAGGCTCTGTTTGGATGACAGTTCATTTTCTTGCCTTCCTTGAAGTAATCGCTGATTAGCGACACAGTGAAATGCTTGCATTTACAATCAAATCATAATTTTACATTAAAAAATGAAGGACTATTTTTTTTACGTATCTAAAAGGGGTGAGTGAGGGTTTAAATGCTAACCTCTGTCACCCTGTCTAATCTATTTTTAAAACAAGAGCGAGGAGGTTAGCTAACAGAAACTGGTGCTATCGCTTTATCTTCAGTATTTCTAGAAACTGCCAATTATAAACACATTAGTTACCCTATTCGTAAGGAACATTACTCATAATAGTTTGATTTGAAAGTGTGAGACTGCATTGAACCCATACAAACATAAGCCTATGTAAAACGAGGTCTACAATTTGAATATAAGGTAGATGGCTAAGGGTGTTATTATTTAAAAATTACAGCAATTTAAAATCCATCATGATGGAAATATTAGTAAAGTATTAGTCTATTTAAGGGAATTGAAAATACTGAGACGATGACTGTTCTCCGTCTACAAGAAAACTAACTTGGACTATGCAGTAAAATGGCAACATTGGCAGTGTGCATTTTTTGTATTTTGACACTTTAAAATCAGACAGTAATCAAAGAGGGAGACGGGCAAGTGGTAGAAACAGCGGGGAGGGTGGATACAGGGATTGAAACTCCGGTCTCCAGTCACGTCAGAGAAGGACTCTGACGTGACAGGGAATGTTACCACTCAACCACAGCTCTGCAGTGGTGGCAATGGTCTTTAAGAAAGGTCTACTCACCGTCAAAAGGCATGTACTCAATGAAGCGTACTTCCAGAGGCTTCTTCTCTGTCAGGGCCACAAAGTCCAAAAGCTCATCCTCGTTGAGGCCCCGCATGACAACACAGTTGACCTGTAGAGAGCAGTGTGCAGCAGTGAGCAACATTAACAATTTAGCAGACACTTATCCAGAGTGAGAGTTAGTGCATTCAACGTAAGATAGATAGGTGACAACTGTAAAGGACATCACGCTGCTAGCGTAGCGAGTACAGCTTCCTCCCGATTCAGTCCATACCTGGCGCGAACTCGGGACCTGTGTCTTGCTAACACACGTTACCGCCCTCCTGAAGCGTCTTACTAGTCGGCGCCATGTGAAAAGCTAGCTAGTGGGGACACTTCAGGCTGAGGAGTAAGTTTCATGCATCCCCATGTGCTACACAACCACATATCACAGTAATAGTAAGTACAACAAAGTAGTTATCAGCAAAGTCAGTGCTAGTAGCTACAAACCTTACACCAGAGAGCTGCCAAAACTGCACGAATCTGTGTGTTTTGACTGACTGCAGTACCAACACAAACCATGCATTAAAACACTACGGAGGGAAAGCTTTCCATAGGGAAAGAGTATCAACATTCTCAAACCAACCATCTGATGCATTCAAACATGTAAGAAAAAAAACATGCACACACACTGAACCTAACATCGTGACAAGTACGGCTTCCAACCTTTGGAAGAACCAGCAAATGAACAAAGTTGATTAGGATCTTTTACCTTGACAGGGTTATAGCCCATCTCAAGGGCTTTGTCAATACCTTCCATGACCTTGTGGAACCCTAGGAAAGAGAGGAAGGCAACAATGACAAAAGAGCAGTAGCCATAGGCTACTAGGCTTATGTAATACATTTTATTCTAAACACCTTCCAAATGGCCAAGGACACAATAATTAGACGACACATTGTGTCACCCATTGTGCCTTGTAAGTCCCTTAAAGCTGAAATGGGTTCATCCCCCCCACGTTCTCCCTTTCCAACGCCAGAATGTGAAGTCACACGAGGAATCGTCCCAGACAAAGCTTAACCATCCAGTCTCAAGGCGTGAGACCAACTGCAATTTCAAATCAAGTTGTTATTAGTCACATGCGCCGAACAGAACAGGACCTTAGTGAAATGCTTACTTATGAGCCCCTAACCAACAACGCAGTTAAAAAAATATATGGATAAGAATAAGAGATAAAAGTAACAAGTAATTAAAGAGCAGCAGTAAAATAAAAAAAATAGCGAGACTTAAATACAGTGGTGGTACCGATACAGAGTCAATGTGCGGGAGCACAGGTTAGTTGAGGTAGTATGTAGGTAGAGTTTTTAAAGTGACTATGCTTAGATGATAACAGAGAGTAGCAGTAGTGTAAAGAGGGGGGCAATACAAATAGTCTGGGTAGCCATTTGACTAGATGTTCAGGAGTCTTATGGCTTGGGGGTAGAAGCTGTTTAGAAGCCTCTTGGACTTAGACTTGGCACTCCTGTACCGCTTGCCATGCAGTAGTAGAGAGAACATTCTATGACTAGGATGGCTGGAGTCTGACATATTTTAGGGCCCTCCTCTGACACCGCCTGTTAAAAAAGTCCTGGTTGGCAGGAAGCTTGACCCCAGTGATGTACTGGGCCGTTCGCATTACCCTCTGTAGTGCCTTGCGGACGGAGGCCGAGCAGGGATGCTCTCGATGGTGCAGCTGTAAAACCTTTTGAGGATCTGAGGACCCATACCAAATATTTTCAGTCTCCTGAGGGGGAATAGGTTTTGTCGAGCCCTCTTCACAACTGTCTTGGTGTGTTTGGACCATGTTAGTTCGTTGGTGATATGGACACCAAGGAACTTGAAGCTCTCAACCTGCTCCACAGCAGCCCTGTCGATGACAACGGGTGTGCACTCGGTTCTCTTTTTGCTGTAGTCCACAATCATCTCCTTTGTCTTGATCACGTTGAGAGGTTGTTGTCCTGGCACTACACGGCCAGCGCTCTGACCGTCTCCCTATAGGCTGTCTCATTGTTGTCTGTGATCAGGCCTACCACTGTTGTGTCATCGGTAAACTTAATGGTGTTGAAGTTGTGCAGTCATGAGTGAACAGGGAGTACAGGAGGGGACTGAGCATGCACCCATGAGTGGAGCCTGTGTTGTGGATCAGCGTGGCGGCTGTGTTGTTACCTATCCTTACCACATAGATTAGTGATGAGCTTTGAGGGCACTATGG